>NW_006434897.1:667016-698875 GCF_000325575.1 Pteropus alecto
CATTCCTGGCAAGAGAGTGGAGAACAGGAGGAAATTCACGTGTCGGAGAGATATTTTTATATCTTTCTCTTTGTGCAACAGAATCCTGATGACAGCATCTCAATGCTACCAACTTTAGGAAGGATCAAAACCAATTCTAGCAAATAGTTTTGCTCAGTGTAAACTTCCTGTCTTTGACTAGCTCTGACGTAATTGGAGGGGGGCTCCTTTCATAGGCCCTGCCTTCTAGCAAAAAAAGTACAGGCAGGAAGATAACACAGACTGGGAAAGGGAGTGCAAAAAACCAAAGCAAGACAGCATTAGGTTTCAGTGTAAAGATCTGCCAGAGACTTGAAGAGAAAAGCTATATTTAGAACACACTATCCTTTTCAATGTTCTCCTTTTCTAAATTTTATATTCTGAAAACATAATGATGTCAAGTGAAATAATATGGCATATATGAAGAGTTTCTGGTCCCACTCTACTCCCCTGACAAGTTTTTTTCATCCAGTCCTTCCCAACTATAAAATGGTGATAACAGTGACGCCTTCCTTACAGAGTCCGCATGGTAATATCATGAGACACGTGAAACGCTGATTATTGAATTAGCCGTGCTGTCAGTTCTTTCTTTTTTAAATCACCATCCTGATTCTTCTGTCTACTGTGCATACCTAAGTATGAATCAAGTATTCAACAGATATTTCTTAAAATGAAATGAAAGTTAAGAAATTCCATGTATTTATTTTTATTATTTTTTTATTATGGTAAAATATTTATAACATCAAATTTGCCATTTTAACCATTTTTAAGTATTCGATTCAGTGGTATTAACTACATTCACAATGTACTCATTAAGAAATAACTCCTCCAGGGTTTTTTCTAATGTGAGGATCGCTTTTTAATTTGGGGGATCCCTCCTCCCTCATGGTAGTAGTAGCACTGTGAGTACTCCAGAAGAGAATATACATAATGCCAAAAATAACACAGATAACTCTTTTATATAAATTTGTGCTTTAATCATACAAAATACAATAAATCTTTGAAATATGCAAGATTATTCTTTATTCCAGATAGAAACAAGATTTAGCACAAGCCTTGGAATAAAATTGCTGCCATCCCTGTGGATATATCTGAACTTCTTTTAAATGTGTTCTACCTTTTAAACAGGTTAAATTCATAAGGCTAATTATTTCCTTTTGAAGGGAGGAGAGGAACTAGCATTTACTGATACCCATGTGTACCAACAAAGACTCTAATTTCATCTCGTTCTTTATCATAAGCATGAATAAATGTGAAATTATTTATGTGATATTACTGTGATAATTTTCCTACTTATTGCACAATTGACCATTCTGTTGTGACGTAAGCATGGGCAAAGCAAAGGTACCTGTACCTCCCTGCAATTTAATTGATTAAGGCATGTGTACCTTATACTACTAGCACAATCGTCTATATATAAGCAAGCCCTGGGAGGAAAAACCCAACCAAAATTACAAACTTCCTAATCAATGGCATATTTAAAAGAAGTGCAGACATAGCTATAGAGATGGCAGAAATTTTATTCCAAGATTTATTCTAAACCAAATAAAGCTAACCTGGCAAATAACACGTTTAAGGATAATTAACACATATATTAAAAATGAATAAATAACCATGATTCTAAGAATCAGCTAGATACTATTCGTGGAAAAAAAGCAATGTAAGACAGGGTTCTTGTCCTCCTAGGGTTAACATCAAGGTTAGGAAGACAAGAGTAACACATATGACCTAACAACAGTGCTGGAGTAGTGGAGGAGAGCCCAGCATAGAAGCAGCAGATTGTGGATGTAGAATCCTTACTTCCCACTGATGTAGACCTATGGCTGACTTGGCTAAAGTAACTGAGTGAACTCTTAGTAAGGCTCAGAGTATCTAGGCTCAAGCCCTCGTGATTCCCATTTATTCCAGAACAATAAATATTAGACAATCCCTTGCTTAAGAAGTAACCAAAACCTTTTTTCTAATGAGGCAAAGCTAAGTGATTCCAATTTAGAGAACACATTGTTTTTTTCTGATAGAAGGTAACACAAACTAATTTTCAAATTTCCTCCCATGTTTCATGTAACATGTCATGTTATTAAATATCTATTTATGTTATTATTTATGAAATGTTAAATATGTTATTGTTTTTTAAATATTAAATGTTATTTTATATTATTAAATATAATTTTAAGACAATAGTAATTCAATATGAGAAGGAAAAAAGGAAGGAAAGTAGAAGAAAAGGAAGATGGATAGATAAAGGGAGGGATAAAAGAAGGTAAAGAAGAAAGAAATTAGAACCTAAATGTTTACCAGTAAGGTTAAATAAAATGTAGCATATGCATACAATGAAATGTTATGAAACAGTTAAAAAGGATGCAATAGAAATATATGTACTGTCTTGACAAAGCTATCCAAGATATATTAATTATAAAAAGCAAGTTGCTAATTAACACAAGCCATACAAATGTTAAAACACATGCACACAGACGGACAGACACCCACACACACAATCGCAAAACTATGTATTTCTATATATACCCATCTCTGTGTCTAGTCACACAGAAAAACCTCTGGAAAGACGTGACCCAAAATAGCAGCAATCTCTGGGAAGTATGGGATTAGGAAGTAGGGATTCTCTGTTGAAAGCATACATCTCTATTGTTTAAAGACTTCCCTGTGTGTATTCCTATACTTTCCTATTTCTCTTAGAGTAAAAGCCAAAGACTTTTATAGTCAGTATCTCCTACACCTACTTTTCTGATCTCATTTTCCCCTTTACTGATTCTAATGTGGCCAGACCTATCTCCTTGCTATACCTCAACTATATATCCATTCACCTACCACAGGATCTTTGCACTGGCTGTTCCCTTTGTCTAGAATGCTCTCCCCCTATTTATCTATATGGCTCATTCCCTCACTTCCTTCAAGATTTTTTTCAAATGATAACTTCTCAATGAGGCCTACCCTGACCTCCCAACTTAAAATTGCAATCCATCTACTAGCATTCTTGATCTGCCTCATCTTATTTTTGTTGAGAGCACTTATCACCTTCTAACATATTATGTGATTTCCTTATTTATTGTGCTAGTTTTTCTCTTTCCAGTAGAATGTAAGCTCTATGAGGACATGGATTATTTGCTTTATTGACAAATTCTTAGTTCCTAGAATCATGCGATATACCAGTAGGTGCTTGATAAAATGTATTAACCAATTCACAGTTCTTCAGAAGAAAATATTCATGTATTTTTTGCTTAGTGTTTTTAATAATCAAGATGACCACCTGTCTTTCAAATAAAAAACAAATTCTAAAAAGTTAGAATAAAATATTTGAGAACCTCCTGGGTTCTGTGGAACAAAATACAAAAACCTCTGGCTCAAAGCTAAATAAGACAGATTTTATAGGAAAGAAAAGAAGGCCTTCTATTGACTTAGGCACACTAGCTAACAGTGCATATTATCTTACCCTGGAACATGTTTTTTTTCCAAACAACTAGGAATAAATGAATCGTTCCTAGAAATCTCCACGAAATCCCCAGCTATTTCTTTAAAGAGGCAAAGGGCCAGTGAAGGCCCCTTATTTCTTATAAGGTCATCACTGTATCAAAGGTGAAAAATTATAGCAAAAATCATGTTTATTAATTTCTTGTGGCATCCTTTATTTTCTTAAAAAAAAAAAAAAAAACACGTAAATCCCTAAGGATGTAGATGAAATTTTAATCCCCAGTCTTGTTTGAGGAGATATTGAACTCTCTGAAACAGGAAAGTAAGAAAGGTTTTAAACAGCCAGCTTCATCCCCTACTTCAAGAAGTGGTGAAGTCCTTCAGCTAAAGGTGACTTTTATCAGAATTAGCAGCATGGAAGAGTGGAGAAAGCCACTTCAAATAAATAAGGCGAGGAGGTAGGGAAGGTATACTTTCATGACTTTTGTTTATTTACAATGTGTCCTTCCATAGACTGTAATTTTTATGTAAGGAAAGGCATGATCTGTACCCCAGTGCCTCAGGCAAATATTTTGCCAGTCTTACTGTTCCTCTGGCTTTGACCATTCCTCGGTGCTCTAAGAGGTAGTAACAGAGCATTTCTTAGCTTAGCCACTTAAAATTATGGAAGGCTTTTTCTAGTACTCTAAATTTGTTTTGTTTTCCAGCCTGTGTTGGTTTATAATGGAATCTTCACAATTCTCTAGAATGAATCAATACAAATTTGTGATAAGCTATTCCTATGTTCCAGAGTATGGAAAATTTGCTCAAAAATTTCTTTATGGCTTTGAAGAAACGCCAAGGTTTAGCAACTGTTTATTAAGTGTCAAATTTTCTATGTTACATACCTTTATTATCAAGACTCACGATGATTATTTATAAGCTCCTCAGCACTTATAGTTTGTGTTTCTCATTTTGCCAATTATGTTATAAACTTTGCAGAGTTAAGGGCTACATGTTAGGCTTTTGTAGTCCATAAGTATGGTGCTGTTCACATAGTAACTATTTAATCAAGACATTATAATTAGCATTATAAAGCAAATGATAATATAAACCAAACCTCTAAACATTAGTTAAAACAAAATCACACTTGTGGCAGAACTTTGAAATGCCGTATCTGCTTTAATGGCTGCTTCTGAATTTTAAAAGCCAAACACCACAACAGAAAATTAGTAAGTGACAGATTTTCCTTGTCAACTCTTAATAGTTACTATATATTAAACAGGTGACACGAGAAGCTCTAGGAGAGGGAAGTTCTAATCAAAGCAAGTATTTTTATTAGGTAGACCAACCTCAGCTCTCTTTATTGCCTGACACGTTTGTGCAGCTGTTTATTAACATTTATTAACGTTTAGAGTCTGAGAAATCTAGGTACAATAAAGTTTATGACTGGTGCCTAGATCAGCTCCACAGAGAAAACAGACTCTAAAGCAGGCAGCACTGCCTGATTTTTCTCTTTTTCACTAGGCTTAATTAAGATAGAGACAACAAATATAGCAAATTTTATATATTTACATAATCATGCACTTCAATGTTTGTATATATCTTCTGTTGCAGAGAAAGCAAGGGAAAGTGGAATGAAAGAAGAGATTTTAAAATGTTTTAAATTAGAAACAATGTGCCCCATAAGAGAGGAATGTGACAAACTGTGGCGTATGATATCATAATTATAAAAATCTACAAGTAAAAATCCACAGTTTGTCACAGTTTGTCTATATTGAAACATGTCATATGAACTCCTGGAAAGGAAAAAAACTTTTGCTCTACCTCTTAGGTATAGTTCTTGGAGATCTATGAATTAAACTGACAGATTAATAGGAGGAAAAAGGTTTATTCATACAGAAGTAGCTAGTAGCAAAGTGGTTAAAGTTTGAGGCGCATCTGCCTAACTTAGTAAGAAAGAGAGGGGAGTGGAGGAAAGGCTTCCATGGGAAGAATAAATAAATTTCTTTAGGAAAGAAAAATGGATTTTTGGGAGAACAACCTGGAGATAAAAAAAATTTATGATAGTATGTGTTTACGAATATGAGAGTGGCTTTCTTCATCTTCTTCATGACCATGAAACTCCCCCAGTGCTGGATTTATGGTCATTTTACTCTTGGTCTCTCTCCTAGTAGTAGGCTCATGCTAAAGAGGGAATTTATGACAGTCTCATTTCTCAGAAGTTTCTGCATTTAGTCAGATAAGGAAAGCTTAAAGGCTTCTTTCTGCATCTGTTGATTTTCAATTGCCTTCAACTCAAAATCATCTTTATGCCAAAGTGGCATATCCTGGTCCCTTTCAATTTAAAGTTATAAATAGGTGGATAAAATCAGAACTAAAATAACATGAAAGTATTCACTGATTTTGAATTGTAAAAAAAGTATGCATGAATATGGCAGAGATCGGAAATCAGTTTGGAAAAAAGAAAATAAGGTTTTAATAGTTATTAAATTTCTTGTTCTGTAAATTTACTAAAGTTCATAGCCATTGGTCATTTTTTAAGTGAGTGAGGAAGAGGTATGAGACCATTATGAAAAAATTCAGTTGGGCAGGAAGAGAAAAAATAAAGAGAAAAACGTAGAAAGGTAGTGAGAAAAATGAAGGCACATAAGGGAAGGGGGAGAAAAAAAACAGAGAGGAACATTTCCTGAAAAAGCAAAACTGATACTTAGACAGAAAGTAGTGGCAGAAAAATGGGTAATTACTGTGTAGGTTGTATATTAACAACCCTATATGGTGTTATTATATCTACAACAACCCTATATTGTGTTATTATACCCATTTTACAAATGACAAAAATGAGTAATATCATGGTTTTCTTTTTTATCTAAATAACTTACTCAGCTGTTTAGATGAGGAGGGCAGGATTCAAGCCATTTCTAACTTCCCACTCAAGCATTTGCTCTGAAGCTTCTTATGCAGACATGTCAAAATTCTGGAAGACAGGTTTCCACCATCCATTGAAATAGTGACAAATATTCAGCAACTTAACATAGATCATTTTGACACCCGAAACATTTTTTCTGCCTTTGTTTTGATAAAGTATTTTTTAAATAAATATTTTTTACCCCAATAAATTGTAAAGTTGTCCACTTTTGGAGAAATGACGGTGCTCTTCCCTCTCATCTACATCACTCTGGTGGAACACATTCATTCATTCATTCCTTCATTCAACAAATTGAGTGCCCACTATGGCAGGATTGTGATAGGTAGTGTGTGTATGGGGCGGGGGGAGTTGGTGGGGGAAAGATTGAGTAAAAGCTACCTGGCCCTGTCCTCAAAGGACTGCACAGTGACCTACAGGGTACAGCTTGGAAGCCAGTCCCTGGTTTGGCATCTAACAAACTGTATTATCTTGAAAATAAGATTAGATAAGGTTAGATTAGAAAACCCAATTCCTCTCTTTTCTAAGTTTCTATAAAGGAACTTTGGGGCAGGGATTCTCTCTAATGAACATGGCTTTAGGCTTTGTAATTAAACATGTCTCTCACATTTCTTTGATCCAGAAGAGTAAGTTCAGCATCAGGGAAATATAACAGTGTAAAGACATTCTTGGTAGGACCTAAGAAGACTCTTACATTTGGATCTTCTTATGTTATCATTGTGTCTTGTTTCAAGCACCACTGTCATACTTTCTCAGCTATGCCAGCATAACTTGCTAGAACTAATTGGACAAGATCTTAAAATAATGATGCTGGACCTACCTACTCAGTTTGGCTGTAACTGAAGAAATTCGAGGGTTTCATTTCTCTGGTAACACAGTGATTTTTATTCTTTCTAGAAATCATCTTTTTGGAAGGGTGTACCTTCAAGTGTTAAAATGAGGCTCAAAAATAGATCTTTTCTTGTTTTAAGTATGTCATTTATGCATTCCAAACTTTTTTGAATGCCTACTATGTGCCCTGTTCTAACTGTTAGGATTATATAGAAAAAAAACAAAAACGAAAACTTAGTCTCTGTTCTCAAGGAATTCCCAAGCTAAAGATGAAGAAAAGGAAACAAATCAAGAGTTATGATATAAGGTAGTAAGTGTTTGGATGGAATAGGTGCCATAGGAATTAATAAAAGAGGAACTTGATCCAGACTGGAGGAGTCTCAGAACAAACATCTCAGAGGAAATAATCCCTGAATTTTCAAGTTAACCAGTGAAAGAAAAGTGGGGAGATGTGTTGCAATGAAAGAAAAAAATGTACACAGACTGTGATAAAGCTTAGGCAGGAAGGTTGGAAGTGGATGAAATTATGCTGGAGTAGCACGGAATAGACCGCAAAGGAACAGTCATTTATGCAGCGCTAAGGAGTTTTAACTTATCGAGAAGGTGAGACTGAACGAACGCAAACATGAGTGTGCAGTGCTCAGGGTGTGGAGAATGGATGAGGGGTGACTCTGAAAGCAGGGAAATCAGTTGGGAAGCTACAGTGTCAGTTGTATCTAAGGAAAAGACAGTGATGATGAAGCAAAGGAGACAAATTACAAACACAAAGGAGGAAAGGGGTCTGAGTGAGTCATCAATTTAGATGGATTAAAAGAAATAGATTTGGATAAGAATTCCATTTTGGATATGTTGAAGTTGAGTGCCCACAGGACCTCTGAGCGGAAATTTACAGTCCATGCCTGAATATTTGAACTTGGAGCTCAGGAGAGAAATCTGGGCCAAGAGTACAGTTGGAAGTCATTAGTGTACAGGTCATAAAATGTATTGGCTTTTTGAGCTAAAGGCAATGGAGACCTTATAGTCTCAA
This sequence comes from Pteropus alecto, assembly GCF_000325575.1. Lineage (NCBI taxonomy): Eukaryota > Metazoa > Chordata > Mammalia > Chiroptera > Pteropodidae > Pteropus > Pteropus alecto. The sequence goes on from NW_006434897.1 coordinate 675,224, forward strand.
GAGAAACTTCAGTCCCCTACAATATAAACTTACAAACAAATTATATTAAACATGAAGACATATAGACTTTAGAAAAAGAATGTATTGGCTTGCACCAGGAGAGTACACCTTGAGAAAAGAGTTGAGGTAGACCTGGAGAACACCAACAACCAGAAGACTGAGAAGAAGCTGCTGGATACATAGAAAGAAAATCATACAAGTACTGAGAGAGGAGACCGTTTCAATGGGAGAGGGGCGCCAGGAATCTTGAATGATGAAGAGAGGTCAAATAATATAAAAACTAAAAAGAATCACTGTATTTATCCAATAGGAGGTCATCGTGGACCTTAGAAATGGATGTTTCACCAGTGTGGTGGAGTCAGATGGCAGAATGCAGTGAACTGAGGAGTGAATGAGAGAAAGGGAAATGGGAACCATGAATGCTTCTTCAGGAATCTGATCTGATTAACTTTGGTTAACTTTTGTTTTTGTCTTAGGCTTCGGTCTTGATGTGCTTTTACTCTGTTCTCTCCTTTATCCCCGACACTTTTTCCAATTAATTTATTCTTCCTGGTTTCCAGTGAATAGCTGCAGCATTCTCAGGTTCCTTCTAGAATTTTTTCCCATCTAATTATTAATGTACAAGTACTTATAACCTTATCTGACTTCTGAAATGGAAAATAACTGACTTTGGGATGAAATAGGGCTGGGTTTCAATCCCTAGCCAGTCCTCAGGTAGTTGCTTTTTGTATTTTGTCGTCTGCAGGAGTTTTGGTCTGTACAGAAATCCTCTCAAATCAGCAGTGGGTTGTTATCGAGACTCTGCTAGATGGAGACAGCTCTTACCTACACTTCTCTGCCCCTCTCTGGGTATCTAATCTTTGCATACTCAAAAGTATGCACATTATCTAGAAATGGCCATGTCAATTTAATATGATCTTGCAATTCTAGCTCTTCCCACTATACAGCTAGAGAGTCCGTCCATCTCTTAGTATATATTTTAAAGAGAGAATCTGATGACTGTTGACTAAAGATTAACTCTATTCAGGATTATGTTGTCCAAACACCAAGAACTGTCTGTTGCTATAAACATGGTAACCCGGGCCAAACGGTTAAGCAAGAGCAATGAACAGAGCAAAGTTCCTGGGAATGAGGGTTTGAGCTGGACAGAAACCCCTATGGAACCTTGGACAAAGGCCTTGATTTTTCCAGTCTCATCTGCAAAGTGGATGATGTGCTGTGTTGCTCAGAATTTACCTTCAGGACGGAAGGAAATATTCCCCTAGCTGCACCACCAGGGACAGCTATCGCCTGCCATCCTCTACAGGTATTCCCCTGGGCGGAAGAGCCTCCTTGTCGACATACATGTCCTCTTGCCAAAGACTGCCTGCAACCGATGACTGGCCGATGTTGGGGTAAGAAGGCCTGTTCCCCCAAGCCCACCAGGGGCGCGAAGGAAGAGCTGGGCAAGGGGTTCTCTCAACTTTAGTTTTGGCATCTGAGGCGGGTTTCTGTCTCAGTAGGGCACAGCCCCCCGCCCCCCCCCTCAGGAAAGGAAGGAACAAGAAAACAAAAGGCGGGAGGGAAAAGGCAACTAGCTGTCCGGCACTGAAAGGAAAAGTTCTCTGGCGCCTCAGGTCTGGGTCTTTCGTGGCCCCTCATAAGGGCACCGCAGCCAGACCAGTGGTGCCCTGGTGCGGGACAAGAGAGGGCAAAGAGCCGCCCTCCAAGCTTTTCACGCCTGGGCGGGGGAGGCAGGGCGCCCTGGCGGAGCCCTCACTCTCCTGGTGGAGGTGCGACTTGGTCGAGGAGGAAAAACTCATGAATCCTGGGCAGCAGCCCCACAACGCACCCTTCCCCACCAGGGCCCAGCACCAGAGAGCACCTCGTTCAGCACTAGTGTCTCACTGGAGAAAGGCATTGTAAATGCGGGGAATGGGGGAAATTCTTCACACCCCATCTCCAGTTTCTTTCAACACCAAGGAATTCACACTGGGGAAAAGCTTTATAAGTGCAGCAAAACAGGGGCAAGTCTCTGGCTAAAGCTCTAGCCTTATTGTATGCAAAGTTCACACTAGAGAAAAGCCTTATGACTGCAGTGAATGTGGAAAATCCATTAGTCAAATCTCCAGCCTTATCGAACATCAGAGAGTTCACACTGGACAAAGACCTTGAGTGCCGTGAATGTGGGAAAGCCCTCAGCCTAAAGTCTCACTTCATCTGGCACCAGGAAGTTTCACATGGAGCAAAACCATAGATGTGCAGGGAATGTGCTGTATCCTTGTTCAGTATGATGCTGGAGGACAGCCTTTGGGAGAGAGACATCTCTCTGAAGTTGAAACTCGCATCTGAACATACACAGTGGGGAGATTCCCCATAAGCTCCAAATATGTGGGAAACTTCTGGAGCAATATCGCACTTCCTAACCTGCCTGGGGCCCTTGCCAAAATTATGTCACTGCCAGTTTCTGTGGCACAAGTCATTTCAGCTCTGCCACCTTCTAGGCCCATACAATTTTTGAATGAGGGGCTGGTATTTTTGTTTTTCATAAAATATGTAACTGGCCTTGCCTTTGGCCACCTGTCTCCTTAGACATGTCTTTTGGTCCTTGAAAGAACTTACCCTTAACATGTGACCAAAGGCTCAGTGACTTCATTGGTTATGTCTCTCTTGCCTCCAAACATCTTTGCTTCACCTGTCCAGGTGAACACTGATATCTTTCTGGTATAATTCACTTTCCTCATTCTTCTGTCTCTGGACAAAGCTCTTTCAGGTATATAATCAACCACTACCTTCCCTAGGCCCTGATAGACCCATCCTGTTATTAGACATATGCAATAGTTGCTCATAGAAAGACGAACTTATTGGACTTCCATAAGTGATCATCTAAATCCTGTACTGTTTAAAGCAGTCATTTTGCATTCATTCATTCACACTTCCTCCCCAGTTATACTCATTTGGCTTGGACATAATTTAGTTCTCTAGCTTAGTTTATTTAGGTGACATATGCTCAGTTACTATCTCTAATTAATGTTCGTCCATCTACTAAGTTAGAGTTTCTGAATCATTTCTATGTACTGCTTCATTTCCACCAAAGGTATTTCTACAGATGGATGTTAATAGATAATGTTTGTAAATTAGTAAATTAGTTTTGATTTTGCTAATATGTTAAGGAGATGTGCAAAATAAAACAGACTTTGAAGTCAAAGGAGTCTGGACTGAGTCTTGCTATTTATTTATTAGCTGCCCAAAGCTCCATTTCCTCATCAGCAAAAATTAAAAAGGCTACCTTGTTGTGGTGGTGAATAAATGAGATAATGTATACAAGAGCACATAAGAGACCCTTAATTTTTATTTTCCCTTCTCCATATTCTAAAGAAGCAATATTAGGGTCCTTCATGCAGCACTGCTCTTTTAGGTTTTGTTCAGAACAAGATTTTCGTACTAACTTATACTTTATAAAGGCCTAACTGATCATTGTCTAAGGAAACACTAAAATAAGTAAGATATCATTCCCTCACCATTAAATACCATATTTAACGTAATATTTAAGATCTCTAATGCCCATTTCCCCACTAATAAAATTAATAAAAGTTAATTCAATACATTAACTTACTCATTCAGCAAACATTAATGATTAACAATTCAATAAGCATTTCCTCTTTGTTAAACATAAAAAATACTAGGTATAAAGTTTGGAGAAAACAGGACAGATCTCTGCTGCCATGGTTTGCCAAGTTACCATCAAGGGATATATTCTAGAAGAGACCCTTGCGCTAATAGATTGCAACTACTATATTTTATTTAATCAATGATAGGATGTTAAAATTTGCTTATGTTAAATGCATAATGCAAAGTTCTGCACTATCATTTCCAAACAGCCGTTTCTAATTTTTAATATACGGAGATACTGCAGTGAAATACACTACAGGCACAATATTGTAGAAATCATGACCATTTTCCTCTGATGTACCAAGAAAATGAAAGAGATGAATTTTATTTCAAATTAAATAAAACAGATTGAATAGATAAGTGCATATATGTTTTTCAAAGATTCTTCACATTAACTTTGCAAAGAGCCAGAATTTGGCTACTAAACGAAATTTCCAACCATTCACTTACTCTTTTATATTAGTGTTCACAGTGTCACGTAATAAATGCTGGAAAGTCTTATGCCAAATAAACACAGTTGGATTTTAGAAAATGTTTAATGCATACACTTTATTAAAATGGTGTTTTGTACACTGAGATATATGATTTTAGTCTGTTCACAGTTACTCTAATACATACATTTAAAATGGTCAAAGCAGCAATTACATCAGCTCACTATAGGAAACGCTATACGCCCAAGTAGAATTTTGGTAAATTATAAAACAAACATGTACAAGAGCGCTTCAGCAGAAATTAAATTCATTTTGGACAAACCAAGCAGCTAAATTCTGTACTGGAAGCCAATGGCAGATGAGTCATTCTTGGAGGTGGAAGAACTCTATGATTTCATAGTCCGGAACAATCAATATGACTATCAATGGACCATTTCAACCATTTAACAATCAATGGGAGCTACCAGAGTCAAGTGTTCTCATTCCAGATGCCAAAAGCAACGGGCAGGTCATCACAATTTGGCTTCTAAAGACATGACTTTTTATTTCTGCTTAAGTAATCCAGATAAGTGAATCTAATACATACAATAAAATATAACTCAACCAAAATTTTATGTCACTTTTCACAGATATGGGTATGTGAACAACTGAGGTGCTAAAGAAAATTATACGTTTAAATGTTTGATGGTAAACTTTAACCATCTCTTCCTCCCACCCTGCTTTGAAGCATTTTCTTACTGTCATATTACCATGAAACTAAATCCCTGTCCATTCCTAGAAAGGAAAATAAATGTCTTCTCTGATATTGAAGAAATAGCATGGGCCTACACATTTTCTGCCAAGGTTCTTAGAAAAAAAATCAAAATTCCACTTTGAAAAAAAAATAATTTCTATTTAGATTATGTGTTAATAATTCTTCAAAGTAAGTAATTTTTTAAAAGACTGGAACTTAAGAAAAGTTCACATCATAGAGTACAGAGATTCAAAACTGATCCCTCCAAAACTAATTTTAAAAAATGTATCAGCCTTTGAAGCACTTAAACACAAAGATCTATAACAAACGAACAGCTGATAGAAAGCAGGATGGCATTTACTTTTGAATATATAAGGTACTTAACAACTTATACTTGTGAAAATCATGATTTCAAGATAATTTTGCCAAAAAAAAATTGGCAAATAAAGTTTGGCCACACATTTAGAAAGATGATTTATATACTACATATAAATGAAAAGCAAACATAAATACAATTAATTTAAATTTAATTACATTAATGTAATTGACACCATACCTATACTCACATGGTAATAACCACATGGCAAATTCAGATAAAACTAAAAAACTATATTTAGAACAGTCTTTTTTTTCACTTTGTGCATAATTCCCAGCAATAGACTTAGAAGCATAATACATGTATGTTTACCTTTTATGGATTATAATAATCTACAAGTTATTCTTCAACAGTGTGGCTTTTAAAACAAACATCAGTATGTTTTATGCCTTAGTCAAAGTTAACTGGTTTGGGGTTTTAAAAGCTTTTGAGGTGAAGCAGAGCAAGGCCCCGCCTCTGACCTACACCTATATACCCTACAAATTCCTCATTGTCAATCTTGGCAATCCAACTTAATGTAGTATGACTCAGATCTTTGAACTTGATAACAACATTCCTACCCTTAGTTTTGAAAGTAAAAAAGGAATAGTTATGTGAAGATTTCAAACCAAAAGTAAAACTTGTATCTTTAAATGTCATTTTGTGCTTTAGTTTTTGTTTGCTTATTACCTTGGAAATTCTCCATACTCCTAAATGTAGCTACCATATTTATGTTCCAGGATCTGACTCAGAAAGAGCAAGAAAGTTTTCCAGCTTTCTTAGGCTACCTTTCGGTCCTCACTTCTCAAATAACAAATAGAAGACTATATTCTTTCCTATAATGTCTTTCTTTCTTTCACCAAACTTCTTTGAATAAAAAAAATTGAAATATTTATTCTTTTTTCTTTCCAAAGGTAACTCCTGATTAATATAGGCTGGAAAACTTAATATTTCTTCTCTTTCATTCCCAAAAAAGTGAGGAAAAGATGTGAATATATATCTCGGGCCCTCTTTCTTCTAATAAGCTTTAAATAAAACTTAAGGGGAAAAAAAATTAACCCTGAAAACTGAGAGCTGAAGATACGTACTATACCAACTTTATCTTTTTGGTTTCTTTTTCTTTTGCTTCTACAACAAAACTCCGCCATTCTTCACACTTAATATTTTTCTCACATCCTATACTTTTACATACAAATTACCATTATGCAACAGCGTAGCTTCAACATGCTGGTTCTGTTCCTGGGTTTCCCACATAAGTTACCTACCATGAAATATCTTCTACAGCCATTTTAATTCTATTTCCTGATCTGCCAATAACCATTGGGTCTCTACTATAAAACTGTCCCTGTTTGTCAAGAGTCCTTAAGAATAAACATACCAATCATTTAAAGCTAACTGGTTAGTGAAGTAGTTTTCAGGATCGTTCCCTTTAATTTTCTATTACTCCAAAATATACATATGTACATACACTCACACATATAACAAATTTACACTATCTGCAGAAATAAACTGCAGATATAATTCCAAACACGCATTTAGAGATTTACATTTTAACAGCAAACCTACCTGCAAATATAAGGAAGTATAGTTTTATACTCCCAAATTACTTACCACGCTGAAATATAGAATGTTTTAATATTTTTGATTTAATCTTTATTATGAGTCTTAGAAATAAGCAAAAAGGAGACGTAAACCTCAAGCTATGTCTGTACCAATAGTCAATGTGGTATTGTTTTTACTAACAAATTATCCAACATGCTTACTCTATACGGTGATATAAGCATACTATATACAAAACAGAGATAACAAATGCAAACTTTATGCAAGATACTTATACCATTTGTAGTTAACTTTGTATAGCTTTGACCAAAGGACTCAGCCTGTGCACTTTTTTCTGATATGAAGGAAGAGTCATATATCTATAGCATTCTTACCTACAAAATAGGAATGAATTGGGGGAGAGGGAACCTGGTGTCATAGTTGAAATATATAAGAGCACTGTTTACAAATATATGTATAATTTAGCATTGTCATATTATCTGAATTAATTTATTTCACATTTTTATATTTCCCAGTAAGTGGTCCAGAATACAAAATATAATAACAGAGAATTCAGTTTCACATTTATTTCTTGATACAGTTATCAAAAATTGAAACACTTCCTGAAAGGACATTGAGTAGCTATCAACATACTACTTTTGAAGAACCTGGAGGAAAGAACCTGTTCAAACGAATAAAGAACAAATGGGGACAAAAGAAACTCATAGCTGCCTAAGACTTTTAAAAATTAGAAATTTAACATTCAGCATGTATATCAAAACCACTTTTCATTTGCTCACTCAACTTAGACTCACAATAGTTGTATTACACATATATTTACACTAAGTATATACAGTTGAACATAAATATGATGGATATTTCTGAAAAACTATCATGTAAAGGATTACTAGGTTTACACTGGCTTGTATACTGATCTAGTGAGTCACAGGGTCACTCTGACATAGTTAACTTTTTGATTTAATCAGTTTCTTGATTTAGTTACCAAATAACTGTTGCACAAAAACTCAAAGTCTCGGCAAATGATCAGGCCCATCGTCCACTGGAGGCAAAGCTTCTGCTGAATGAGAAATTGATTTCAGAGTTCTTGTATTTTCCCCAAGCACCAAAAGGCACCACTACTACAGTACTGTTATCTTCAGCACCATACTGTATTGCCTGCAAAATTTGGCAGGAAGGAAGAAAAAAACACTGGAAATCAGAGTCCGTACAAAGAGAAATCATCCTTCCTCTGGAAGGTCAAGCTTATTTAACAGTTACTAACCCAAATTATGTCACAGTGGTTTGGATTGTGATTCTTTCACCATATATCGATATCCACACAATTTATTAGATTGCACACAGCATAATAGATTATCCAAAACAACCACATTACTATATCCCATTGTAGTTATTTTGGCAACAGAAACAACCCATGGACTAAGTAAGATATAAGATATGCAACTCCTGAAGAAGAAAATACATGTAAAGCATTTAGCACAGAGACTAATACAAGGTAAAGACTCAGTAAGTGTTAGTCCTTACCTAGTATTTCTGTTTCTAGGAATTTAGCCTAAAAAATAACCTAAAAAAGTGGATATATATAAAGCTATAACTACAGAAAAGTTTATTATGCACCCTACAAAATAGAAAAGTGGCATAAACAATTTCCTACAGTAGGAGAACTGCAAATCAATTTCAGGACCTAATTCAAACAGTAAATTCAAACTAATTCAAAAATTCAAAACGTCAGCATTGTAAGAGTTCTTGGGATTATATTTAAGAACAAAAGAATTTCAAAAGACCTCACAGCCTGAGGCTGAAACCTCTGAAGGAAAGGATTGATAAAAAATACCACATGTAAAAAGCTTCAGAAAACAAAGAAATTTTAAAACAAATTGAAAGACGCACACAAAAAAATTGCATATCAGACAAAGTACTAATATACTTAATATACGGGAAGTTCTTATAATAACCATAAAAAGACAAACATGCCTATAAGATAATGGAAAAAAACAAGCTGTAGAGATGAGAAATACAAGCTATGAAATACTATTTCTAAGTGTAAACTAGAATAATATTTCTGGAGAGCAATTTTGCAAACTTATAAAGGCTTTAGAATGCTGTGTATTCTTATATTTAGCAATTTTACTTCTAAGACTTTAACCTGAAGTCTGAAGAAAATAGATATGCACAAATAGATATAAAAATGTTTGTTACAGTGCTCCTCCTATAATATGGAAAAATGAACATAAACTAAATTTGCTGATAAGGGGAACTGTTAAATGAATGTATACAAATATATTGGAATCCTATGCAGTCATTATAAATATTATTGACCTCGTGAATTAGAGCACATGTATCTCAAGATAGGTAATTAAAATAAGGAAAGAAGTGATATCCATGGAACTAGGCCCATTTCCTTAATCTCATGAGCATACATAGTATCCAAGTGAACATAATTCATGCTTGCCCATTCATTTTCAAATAAATAATGCTTTTTAAGTAATGTCTTATATCTTAATTACAAATACTAGCAACTGAACCTAATATAATACTGAATGTCAACTGTAATTGAAAAAAATAAAATAAAATAAAAAGTGTAAGAAAAAAAAAGTTTAGGCAAAATTTACCTCCAGAATTGAAAATGTAAAACTTGGGAAATGAAAAATAGCTTTTGAATTAAACTTTGCCTCTAATGATCAGTGGGCTATAACTTAAAAGAGCTACCTATCCAAACAGAATATTAAACAACACATGGAAATCTTACATTTTCTTTACTAGGTATTATCCAGCTTCCAAATTTTAGCTCTGACTGACACAGTGACACACAAAACATCCATACACCTTTTTTGTATTTGTTTGTTTTCACACACCCATTCTCGAAATCAGAAGTTGACTATGCTGTAGTGTTTCTATATTGGGTAATTACTTGGGAGCAGTCTCATTTAATGGTTAAGTAGTTAAATGGGAAATTGGCTGTCAGTTTGAAGTTTAAGCAACAACTATTCTGCAGCTTAACTGTTTTGTGATCTTGAAGTCACTTCTCAGCCTCTGTGCCTCAGTCTTCCTCATCCATGAAAAAGAGATATTACTAGCTCCAACCTCAGAGGGTTTTATAGTGATTATTACATGAGTCAAATATATATCAACAGAAGAGCGACACATAGTAAGGGATATATTAGTATTTACTATTATTATAATTTACTATTGCGATTATTATTATTTCAAGATGTGTGTACAAAGCTAAAAATTAAACAATACATTTCCTTGGCATACTAATTTTACTTAACTACTTAGAACTATAAAAAAATGTTTTTAAGTTGGAAATATTATGGAGTCAAGTGTAAAATTCATTGTAAAACTGAAGCTAAAAGACAAGATTTCGAAGTAATCTCAAGCCTGTGGTAGTCCCTCCAGCCTGCACCACATCCTATACTCGGGTTTGTCCTCCTCTCCTCCCCCACCTTGGGACTTTTCTAGCAGAAGCTCTGCTGTGTCACCTGTTCAGTCACTGCATGGGCTGCTTCACTGGGATCATGGCACTGATTGACAAAGTCACAAATCTCTTGACTATTCACCATGAAGTTAATTCCATCTGTAGTGAGGACCAGGAAGCTGTCATCAGCATGTTGTAGCTGCAGTCAGAACGAAGTGCACAGGATTATAAACTGTACTTGGCATTAATCTTCTTAATTCAAAGATTTTTATCTGTTTGCCGAGTGGTCATCTGTATTTAACAGTTAATAAGCAAACAGAGTGAAAATGGAAGGCCTGTATTTAGGGCAAAAGTAGCAAGATTTGGCATCAACCACGGAGCACAAACCTAACATTTACTTAGGAACACTAAAAGGGAAACAGTCAGATAGCTGAATGCGAGAGGCAGCGAGATATGAGAACACTGTCTCTGGAGCCAGGTTTCCTGAGTTTGAAAACTGTCTCTATTTTTTTGGCAAACATAGTTAAATTGAGCTCTATATGCTTTAGATTTTTTTCTCTGTGCAATGGGATAGCAGTAGCTATTTTGAACAGAGCCTGACACATAATAAATCCTATATAAGTATTTGTTAGATAAAATGAATAAAAGTGGGCTATCTATAAGACATGAAGTCATTCTGTTAATAAAGTCTGCTGCCATTATTGGAAACCTATACTATACTGTACCAGGCACTAGAGTAGTACAGGGGTTGCAGAGAGGGAGGTGTCAGCTCACGACTGGATGTGTGCTGGGGGAAGTGTGGATATTAATTAATAGCATGCAAAAGATATCACGATTATTCAGCTTGCTGGAAAAGGGAAGTCAGGGTCAGCTTCCAAATGGAAGTGACACTTAAATGATCAGTTACAGGTAAGGAAGGGCGGGAGAGCCATTCCACCAGAATTCCATAGCTGGGTGAAACAAAAACCAAACATACATTAGGCTTGGAAGATAGTATCTTAGTTTGTCTGAAAAGCTGATCTATTCTTCCATTAATTACTCCCTTTAAAAAATCATTTTGGCTTCACTTAAGGCTTCCAAAAAAGCTCACAGCCAGAGACAACACTGCATTCATTCCTTGTATGTGTATCAAGTGTTTTCAAGTCCTTTCTTACCTTAATCCTCTTTGTTTCGGGTTCTGCTATCACACCACTGTTTTTAAGATCTAAATCTCCAAGACTCCTTGTCATCGCAAGTCTGCCATTCACATGAGGCTGCCCCACACTATTCCAAGCTACAAAACCACCACATTTCTTGATCCTAGTCAAGAAAAAGTTAGACTCTGATGCGAAATCCAGAAAACCAAGGCACAGTTAAACTTAAGCATGAAATCAATTTAAAATACAAGGTTTCATCTCTATGAACTATATATAAATAACATTCTCAGAATAATTGATCAGTTAGAGGTGGTACCTTTCTTTTTCATCTTTCCTTTCTGGAGTATGGTCAATGGTCAGCTTCATGGGTTTTCCTTTTCTACACAAAATAGCCTGGCTATCCCCAACACTGGCTACAACCAGTTCAATACCATCTCTCAACAAGGCTACTGTTGCTGTCGTCCCAGATGTCAGAAGGGTTGCTGTAAACATTATGAAGAAGAGTACAAGTTATTGACAGTCAAATGATTGTATTGAATTTTTATTACAAAATAAAACAGGCATGTTAAACTAACGCTGAAATGTATCATTCTAATTTAACTAGAGCTATGCAAATAAAAGGCAAGTGAACTATGTAAGTAAGAGCATGCATAGAAAGAAGTATTTAATTCAGTAACAAGGCTCCATGCAAACAGAAAAAGTTACTTCCTAATTTCGTAAACAATGCATCACTGTCTCCAAATGGCCTCAATTTATATCAAGTACAGCTGACATAAATTTATAATAATTATTATGACACCTTTGTGTGTATTATCAGGTGTCAGGATTAAAAGTATTACATTTTAATTAGACTAGCTAATATGGCAGGGTGACTTAGGTCTACTGAGCCATTCAGGCAAACCGACTTTTCTATAATCTATGGACTCAGAAGATTATTATTTTTTCTTCCATTTCTTACTCCTATCCTATGAAAGTACTATCAATTAATGGGCTAAGCAAGATATGCCAAGGGCATATCATTAGCCCTTCAAGTGCTGTATTTTATATTCTTTCATTCTACAAACTCACCAAAAAACTCTAAAATGGTTAAAGGCTCACATTCTTTTCTGTTTATCTTTGTTGTTCTCAGACATGAAACAAAGTTGCAACTATCATTATATTAGGAGAAAATTTGCGGGGTAGAGAATGATATTCATTCTAGTTTCCCACAAACTTGATATAGTTAACACTTTTAGCTCCGTAAGGATCTAATACACTCCGTCTGTATCCAAATGCGGGATAGTACAGCTAAGTGCTGTTCCTGTGGTCATTCCCTGGGCCAAAAGCACTCCAAGAATATTAATTTTCTCAGACCAATAAGGAATAAAATTAAATGTTACTTGGCCTGAGGTCACCACTATCTCCTCCATCCAATCCAAACTGCATTTTACATCTTCCTTTGAACTATTCTAACAGTGTCTGCCTTCAGTTCTTTACTACTTGTCAAAAAAAAAAAAAAAAAAATTAAGGTGATTGAGCCTTGCTAAAGTGAAATACTGTGAATTTATGGTCTAAAAAGTAAACAAATTGAAGAAATTGAAAAAATAATAACTTATTTAAAGCAGGTATTATTTTCTATAACATAGTTAATTCCCTAAAGCATCTAAATCAAATATTCAGGTTATCATCCAAAGACTACTGACTTCAAAGAAGATTTAGGAAAAACAAAGTGCTATTGATTTGACTGATTGAGGCTCAATATTTCCAAGTTTTTTTAAAAGAAAAAACTATACCAGTAATGCATTTTGGAAAGATATACATAAAAATATATTTTCCAATCAGCATATAAAAATGCCTGCTTTAATCAGAAAAGTAAAATAGAAAAACATGAATAAACTCTACTTAATCATTTATATCCATGCTGACTTTATTGAAAAATAGTATTTCTAGTTCTACTGTCTTCCCATTTGTCTCTTGATTTTGGAACTATTATGCCACAGCAACAATATCTTGGAAATGCGAAAGTATATTTGTCAATGTACAACAGAAATGTTTAGCATAAGTATCAGTAATATTTACATTACAAATGTTAACTCTTGAGTTTCCCCAAATACAATACAATGGACTCTCGACAGTCTATCTTCTGTAACATTTTCAAATGACTAGAGGAGCCAGGCAAGGGAAGACAGCATTTACTCAGGTGATAGCTGCTCAGGGAGTTCAGAATTCCTCTCCTGTGTTTAAACTGTCAGCAGCAGCTTTACAAAAAAGTTGCTTTTAATTGGCTACAACAAAAGAGTTAAAATTTCATAAATGAAAATTTCAAGAGTAGCTGTTTAGGATTGTAACTCATGGCTCGGTCACCTAAAAATTTGAAAGAGCTTGAATTTTTACCAACCCAACTTGACAGTTCCAAAATCCCAGGATATATGGGAAAGTTCTCAAAATTGTTGATTCTGGTTTGCTAAGCATCTAATAATATAAATATTAAGTCAACATTTATTTTCATTTAACATAGAAGTAAAAATTCTCACTTTTTGTCCTAACAACAAAACTATAAAACTAAGACATCTTCAATAAGTTCTTAACACTCACTGGACATTTTCTACTGCAAGTCATCTCAACTAATGGGACAAAAAGGATGTGAAAACCTTCCAGTAGTCCAGGCTAGGAACCGCTGGACTCCTCCACCTGGGACAAAATTAAGCAGATCTCTCTTGCCACTGAAGCCCAGCATATAGTGTCCACGGGCTCCAGGTCTAGAGCTGCTGACCAGGCACAGTTCTCTGCCACAAATAACACGCACAGAGGCAAATAGGAAATTCACCCAGGAGTTTTGTTCAAACATTACAAACCTGCAACACAGGGGAGGGCAGAGAAAGAGCTGCAAAATAAGGGGAAGGGTTTTTATTTCAGTGAAAATTTCACTTGCAAATTACATAATATTCCAGGGGATGCCAAATCAAAGATTCCAAAACTCAGTTTGCCCAAGTTGATGGTATTTTGTAGTTGAGTCTATTTTTCATCACAGAGTAACACTTAAGTTTTGTGGCTTCCCAAAGCAAGAAAAACTATATAACAATGCATGTGTAGAAAAACATTCAGTGACACAGACACACATCTACATACTTATATTCTCTCTCTCTCACACACACAGTCACTCAAATAGGCCTTAAGAGTAAATCAGTACCTTTATTGATTTGAAAAAAATGCACTGTATATTCTTTTGGTAGCGATATCAGAATTGTCTCAATAACAGAAGGGAAATTTCATGAGCTTAACAAAATATTCATCATATCTGACAAGCAGTACTTAGAGAGGATGTGAACTACAATATACCACCAAATTACTGGGATTTAAATATATCAAAAAGGAATTAAAGCACGTCCAAAATCAGATGCAAGGAGTAACACACTTGTTCTGGTGTTCAATGCAGGATTCAGTATCTAGAAGCCATTTTTTAGTAGAATGATTAATTGTTTAAATAAAGGCTGATAAGGCTCTTGAGCTCTAATGCATGTTTATAGTTTTATATAATTCATAAAAAGGGTGTTTCTGCAGCTCTCTCTTTCCCCCAGTGTTGCAAGTCCACATATCAGAAGAAAAATGATGGAGAATTTGAAAGGCAACAGAAAGAGAAAAATCTATGCTTTTCAAAGTCTAATCTTCTTCCCCTCAGTAATTATTCAACTGTATAAAACCAGTACTGTTTTAATATTTATTAAAAATGGGCTTTTCAGACATGTATGACTCATGAACCCCAAAATCAAAGTAATAAGCTGAGAGCAGTAATAGCACAATAAGAATCTCTCTTCAATGCTATTCCCTCATTTTTTCTATTGGCTACCCCCAGCATAAGAAGCATGCTCAAAAACATGGTGTTTCTAACACTGGTTGTGTAGTAGTTTAATTCTTCTATAAAGAGATCACATAATATGAAGAGCACAGAAGTTTCCGATGAGACTCACACTGTTGTCACCATCTCCAACTCTGAAAGACAGAGCAAGTCTTCTCTTTTTTTTTATCCATTTGTCTCTTGAAAAATGTTGTTGCTTTCAAATCTTATGCAATCTAAAAACACTATGAAGTTTATCAGATATATAGTATTATAATCTAATTTTTCTACCTTCTGCTTAAGTGACAACTAGTTCATAAGCAATAGACAGATGGAATGCCATTTGAATTTACTGACTGGTGAATTATAAAAATACATAACTGGCATAAATTGAATACAAAAATATTCAAAGATGATGATGAAATTAGCTATTTATAAATAAGGGTAAATTCGAAATTCATCAAGTCAATAAATATAGCTGGTATTTCTTAGGGGCAAGATTCTTTCTTTTTGTTAGTAAGTGGCACTCTGATTTTATTCTCCTCAAACCACCCCCAATTTAAACTAAAATAGTAAATATTTTAAATGCTAATGGGATAATTTGAAGTAATTTATGCAGATGTGACAGCTTTGGACTAAAGTCTTAAAAAAATGAGAATGTTTTATTTTCACTTTATTATATTTTCACTTTCTCTTAAGAAAGCTAATATATAATTGAGGGGCACTCCTCTCATTTATACTTGAAATTCCGCCATTAGTGACTCATGTCTATGGTTTAACCAATCTTTTTTCAGGTTTCTCGTACTTAAATTCGAATCTGTTCATGAGCTATAACTCATTAAAACATATACATTATACTAATAATCATGTTAAATCAGCTATAAGATAATCAAGTAATAAATTATAATAGCTTTAGTGAGATAAAGTAGGCAGTAGACATCAGTTCAGTCCAACTGAGCACCTTCCAGATTCTATGCAGAGTGCTGAACAATGGAGATTTGAAACTGAATAAGCTATTCACAGGAAGAGTTGGTTCAAGGAGGAGAAATGGGGCTGACAGAAGGAAACTGGAGAGGGTAAACTGCATTAACTTCACAATTTTATTTAACTGACACTGGTCCTATTCATATCTATGCCAAAAAGAATATTATACACTCTTCTAATACTGATACTACTTCAGTTCTTACTAAAAACTAGAAAAAAACTGAACGATGACTTTGAAATCTGAAACGGTCTGTTTTTTTTTAATCCACAAATCAAAAAGTTAAACAACATAAAGCATCCTATCTTTAGTGGCTTTAATACATTTGATAAAATAGGTCCCAAATATCAAAAGGCAATTTTTACCATCTTTGAAAGCCTTAGCAACTTATTAATAATAAATTTTAAAGTTGTTCTCAAAACACTTAATGAAAACCTGGCCTAGTAAGCTTTGCATGTTTATAGAACAGCTAGGGCACACCACCTGCACTGCAGCCAAAAAACATCTTGATGTGAGATACAGCCAAGCTTGGTATGGATGAAATAAGCATGCTGATATGGACACCAATATTCAGAGTTATAAAAATAAAATGATAAGAAAGTGTTTTAATTTTCTCTTCTCCTTCATATATTCTACCCATTAGGAATAAGAGATAAATCTTATGCCTAAAATGTGCCCTCTCTCAGCCCCTATTTTGATAAGGTGAGGGGCCAGCTAGAAGGAAAAAAAAGTCCAAAGGAATGAAGGAGAAGATAAGAAAATGGGCCAGATGATCTACGAGTGAGAAAATAAATTCCTGAACAAAGAGACGGACTCTAACGCTTTTCTGAGGAGTATGATGATGGAAAGTTTCTCAAAAAGAGCAGGAAAAACCTAGAGATGGCAAAAAGAGCCATCCTAGAGTCATCTAGTCTAATCCTCATCATTAAATACGCCCACGAGAGAGGCTGCAGTGGGTGCCAAAAAAACCCCAGCAACAGCCCTTTACCTCTCTTTGAATTTCAGTTCCTTATTTGGGAAATGGGGGGAATTTCCATGCCTAGGAACTCCAACTGAAAATTGTGAAAATGACATTCCGGTGGTGCACTTTGAGCTTCTTTAAACAAGAGGATGAACCAAACAATGGTTAATAATTATTGCATGATTCGTTTCCACTTTATATGCATACATTTACATGGTTGCTGCACAAGTTTTCAAGATTAAGCTTTGAGCAAAATATTTTGGGGCCAGCTAACTAGAAAACATTCACTACATTTTCCTGAAATGGTTTTGATAAATTTAGTCAAAATCAGAAACATTTTACTTTCAAAATTTAAGGACACATAGTACACGAAATTTTCAATTCACCTTATGTCTAACAAATAAAACCAAAATATCACTCATTACCACAGAAAAGCTGCAAGATCAAGCTTTTGAGAGTGGGAGAAAAAATATCTTCATTCTAATTATACAATTAATAAGTATTTAGTGTATATTAGTCATTGTTCTTTCCTTTCTAGAATCAATTAGCTTTTTTCCTCTTGCCTGAACAATTATTGTCCTGGCTAGATGAGATTACCTTATACTATATTTCAGTATTTGTTCATCAGATTTATCTGAAGAAACAAAAATAATAAACCCTCGAGGGGGTTGGGGGAAGGGGGAAAAAAGAAAAAAAGAAAAAAAAAAGAATAATAAACCATCTCATAGTATGGACATCTTGTCCATCAAACAAGCAAAAGATTCAAAATGTTTTAATCTTTTTAAAATTAAAATTCAATATCAGACCCATTTTAGATCTTCAATTTCTGAACAATTCTCCAAAGTATTTCATTTAAAAGTGAGGTATTAACATCAGTTTGGATGCAAACAGCATTTAAAGTGATTCTTTATGTAAAATAATTTTTAACATAAACATCCAATTCCCAAATGCTAAAGGACTTAAATTGTTTCCATGACATTCCCCAGGACCCTAAGAAATGCGATTATTTTACTTACCATCAGCAGACAGTTGGGCGTGGCTCGAAAAGGCTTCATCTATTTCTAGAAAAGCCAAAGTCAACACAGTTTCCAAGTTCTTCTCTTTAGGAAGCAAATCCCTTTGTGGGGAGAAAAAAGAGCCCCAAGCAATAATTGTACAATAGGTTTCAGTCTTCCTCTCCTCTAGAGGTCATTCTAGTTAACAGTCACTCCATGCAATGGACCTCCATGGCTTGCCTTTCAGATGCTCATTAAGTATCTACTAGGTAACAAGCATAATGATAAGTCTCTAAGGACACTAAAATAAAAGTCTTAAAAGATTAATCTTAAAAGATTAATCCTCAGTACTGCAACCCTGAGAGGTCAAGAGTTCCTTTGTGTTAAATTAAACCATTGAGTTCTTCTGCGGAATAAGGCAAAATATACATACATCCAATAATGAACAGTATGAACAACTATACACAGGAAAACAATAGCCACATGGCCATGTTCTCCCTGTCTTTTAATACTAGCAGTATTAAAAGCAGTATAATCCTCAAAAATACATTAATAGAAATTGCAGTAAATAAACTATGAAAAGGGCTCCAAAACAGCCGCATTAAATGCATTTTCCCCATACTAATGCCAGTCATCTAAAGCTATTTTCAACAAGTATTCAAAGCTATTCATACCACTTGAGGGAATAAATACCATTTATTGAAGCACTACGTGCCATGTACTGATAGGGGTAAATGCTTCTCATAGATTCCCATAGCACATAAGGTCATGTACTTTACGTTAATTCACTTGAAATGATCACAAATCCCGTTAGGTAGATTCTGCTCGTTAAAAAAAAACCAATAAGCCCAAAATCGAGTCACTTGTACTAACTCCATGTCACCAAACCACGGCTTAGTGCCTAACCTAATTGAAGTTTCAACTTTCTCCAGGAATGTAATCTTAACAAGTTAGTCTGGAATTCTCTGGTCAGCAACAGTGAGGTAACCTGTCACATAGGCCCTTTCCATCCCCCAAAGATGAGGTAATCTGTTCTTTTCTTACCCCCTCCCTCTCTGCCTATATAATAAGACTTTAATTTTGTTCAGCTTCTCAGAGTTCTTTTCTATTTGTTAGACAGGATGCTGCCTGAATCATGAATCATTCAAAAAAGCCAATTAGATCTTTAAAATTTGTCCATTGCATTTTTGTCATTTAACATACTTAATGCTCTCACCAGGGGAGTTGTTAAAACATATATTTCTGAAATAATAATCATCATCAGTAATAAATGGCATGCTTGAGCTACTGCTCATTCATAAAACAATAGCACAAAACCACCACTCAAATAGCCATGTTAAGACTGAACATCTCAGCCAAAAGGAGAACGTTTAAACACAAAGCATAAGGCAAACTGCAAAGTCAAGAGTGAAAGTCATTGTACATACATGATGCATTTCTCCATGTGGGTGTGGCAGAAATCAGCAGCTGCAGGTCCACCATGTCCATCATACACCGCAAAATACAGGACCTCCTCTGTCAGCTGAGCAAAGTCAAATCTGTCTTCATTCACTTTCCGTTTGCCAATCTGTGAGGCGCAGCCCACATTTTCCAAGCTGATTTTGGGTATTGGCTTGCCATACTTAATGCTGGGCGGCAGCAGAATTGGCTCATCGATGCGGTTATCCCAGATCCCGAAATTATCCCAGGTGGTTGGATGCCCACTACCATCCTGATCAAACCGAGAGCACCTGGACTCTGAAGTGGAGCTGTGGCATGTGGGCGTCACCCACCTGTCATCCTGCAGTAGGCGGGAGCTTAGCAGCACTCTTCTTCTCACCTGGTTCCCACCTCCTCTAACCAAAGTAATTAAGGCAGTTGTTGACATATCTCAGCTCCAGAAGACTCAGTAATCAGGGACAATAATGAAATATCTTCAGGGGAAATGATGCAACTAAGGAGAGAGAGAGAAAGGAAGAGAGAGGGACTCTATCAGTAATTACAAATATAATGGATATATTATTTTATTAGATATTACCCAAAATGAAGGCATTAATGAATGTCGCACCTAACAGCCAATTTCTAAGATTAGTGAATCAAAAATGAATTGGTTTTGGATAGTGGATTAGTGGTTACCAGAGGGAAGAGGGGGAGAGGGGTGGTAGATTAAGTGTAAAAGAGGTCAAATATTTGGTGACAGATGGAAGTCTAACTATATATAGGTGGTGAACACATAATGCAATATATATACAACATACTGTTGAATTGTATACTTGAAATTTATTGGATTTTGTTGATCAATGTCACCCCCAATGATTTTTGTTTAAAAAAAAAATGAATCGATTTATTTATTTATCCCATTCACAGTATTTAAGTCATATAAAAATTTGACTGTGTACACATTTCATATAGAACAACTGCTTCTCAAACTTTAACCTAAAATCACCTTGGGACCTTGTTAAAATGTAGATTCTGATCCAGTCTGTCTGGGGTGAGGTCTGAGATTCTACATTTCTAACGAGGTCCCAGGTAATGCCTTGTCGGGTCTGGCAGGCTGATACTTTCAGTAGAAAGAATATAGGTAATAAATAAATATTCTTCTCTTTATTAACTCCATTGCTCTGAAGAAAAGAAAGGTACATATATTAACAATAATGATAACAAAGTCTCTTATAAGAGACAGAAATTAGAGAAGAAAAAAATAACTGGTTAATAGAATTTTTATGATAGCTCTGTATTCAGAGTGTCTCAGTCTTAGCAAAGACACACCTAGGATCTGAATTCTGTCTTGTCTTAAGATTTCTCAACTTACTAAACTTTACACACTATATTACCACGGTTAATGTAAACTGGTTCATGCAAACATTCCCACAGGCACATGGATAAGCCAATTCTGATGCTTATCTTGTGGTCGATACTCATATGGAGGGTGGCACTGCATTTGTGACAAGCAGCCCTGATTTATGAGCTATGATCTATGCATTTACATTAACAGCTGCAGCTCTCTCCTCTCCCACAACCCCAGGAGCCCACCCATACCTTAAACTCATTGCTGACAACTCCAACAGGAGACAGCACCAGAGACAAGACTACAGTTTTTTGAAACTATTATTCTGCCCTACTTCTAGACTCTGCCACAAAGCTATATTCTAAAGCCTCCTCTGGATGTGGTGACAGGGAATTCTTACAGCCCCACAGGAAGGGCTGTTTCTGGCAGTTTTCCATACAACTAGGTCCTAAGCAAAAATTCATCTCCGTAGTACTTTGTTCTGTTATTTTATGAATTAAACCAACTTGAAAATATCGCATGATGTTAAAATTTAATAATGCTGGTGGAGGGTATGTAGGTGTTATATTATTCTCAATTGTATGGTTGAATTATTTCACAATAAAAAAAATGAGCTTGAAAAAATATATCTCCACAAAAGGCACAAACATACACAACAAAAAAAAACCCCAGCTTGTGTGCGTCTATGAGAAAATGCATTACAGATTTCAAACAATCATTTTCAAATAAATTTTTGGAAATCAGTGTAGCTATGTATATGAAGAGACATTACTCTCAGCTATTTAAGCAATGAAAGACATGAGCCCTGTATTTAGAATAAAGATGGCACCCCTAACATTGAATTGTTATCATGAAATACTTAGGAGGCCATTTCTTCTTGGCCTTTTAGCTAATATCATGTATGAAAGACTGAAACTCGTTTCCTTTATGACAAGTTGGAGATGGTAGAGACACAGCATCTCTGGTTATCAAGCATCTAAGAGAAGTAACACATTCCATTACAAAAAAAATGAACTGTTAATTTCTTTGCTTCTATTTGAAGTTATATTTTATTCAGCAACAATAACTGTCAAATAAAGCTGATGATGTGTGAAGAAATTTCAAACTATAATGCAATCTAGCAAGTGAAAGAACTAAGTATTAATTATCGTTGGAGATGATTCACAAAGCAGATTAACACCACATAGAAAAAAAATAAAACTTTAAGTGAGTTGATTAGAAAACACATTAGCATTTGAAGGGTGCACCAGAAATTAGCAAAGTACTATTCTTTTGACTTCAATCTGAAAGCATGTATGCCATATTCAGCCTTGGGTCATTGTGTAGTCATGTACCTACTTTAAACAAGTTCTAACATTACAAACAAATATTGAAAAAGTTTTTCTGCAGTTTTTATAAGATACTTTTGTCCTGCTCTCCCCTTCTCCATCCCCCAATTATGAAAATAAAATAAAATAAAAAGCTGCATTTTCAGCAGGGAACAAATATCCACTGGAAACATTATTTAAGAGTGAAACTATGCAAGTTGAGCAGTTTCTTTAAGCCTTTAAGTACTAAAACCAATCATCGACCTGGCTTCATCTCATCTATTATTTGCACAATCACCTCA
This sequence comes from Pteropus alecto, assembly GCF_000325575.1. Classification (NCBI taxonomy): domain Eukaryota; kingdom Metazoa; phylum Chordata; class Mammalia; order Chiroptera; family Pteropodidae; genus Pteropus; species Pteropus alecto. The sequence goes on from NW_006434897.1 coordinate 697,633, forward strand.
GAAAGCGAGCAGAATAGTCATAGAAAAACATTTTCTTTAAGGCCTGCTATTGGCATAGATGAAATGTGAGGCAAATATATAGCTAGTTTACATAACTAGGTAAGGGTCACTCATGCAAGCAAAAGACTGTACAAGTGGTTTCATCTCCTTTTCCATATGCAATGTAACTAACCCATACTAATTTCCCCTGTATTCCTGAAGAAAAAATTCAAAGAGAACCTGAGTTCCCATGCTAAATAACAACTTTGAATTAAATTCACACACAGATCAAGAAAAGTTTCCTCCATAGCTTCAAACTAGGAATCAGCCATCATAGGCCCCCAGCTCTCCAGATGCCCATAGAAGTGTCTCTGCACTGACTAGGAGACAAAAGAGAAGAAATTTTTGACATGAAAAACACGCAAAAGCATTCAAAAAAAGGGAGGGGGGGTGGAGCAGTGTTCTTCATAACAAGAAGAGTGAAGAACAAACTGACAAACACCTAAAAAATATTTTTATTATTTGTCAGTTCAGAAATTATAAATTGGCATGTATTTATCATTCTGCTAGTTAAAAAAAGTTATTCAGGAATCCTCTGTCAATCTCTCAAACGGAAATCAAGCCTAGCTTATTTTTATAAACCATTTTAACATTTATATTCAATCTTTGAAAGTCGAAATCATCCAAAAGGGTCAAAGGGTGAAAGACATTTGAGTACACAAAAACGTCAGAGCAAAAGTTAAATGAACTAAAAGTACAAAAACATATTATGTTACACATCATGTTCTACTAGCAAGAACAAAATTTAAAAACTATGTTAAGCAAGAAAATAAACAACTTGATTGGAATCCTAGCTACATAACAGGTTATATAAGCAACCTAAATTATACTGATAGTCATAATCCAAAAGCGGGGTGGGGAAAGGATGGACAATCTTCCACTTAGACCACACTGTTCTCCAAATTCCTTCTTATTTTCTAATCAAAACAAAAATGTATCTCACAAATTTACTTTAATTACATGAATGTTTAAAAATGTGAGTGCGCCCACATATATGCATACACACACACACATAAAAAAACCCTACATATTCTATGTACTGTCAATAAATACCCTCAAAATACTTTCTTTTTCATCATTTTCATATTGATTTGAAGACCTTCTCCATCTTCCTCCTCCTCAAAGTTTTAACTAGTTAACTTGATATTTTAAAGTCCTAACAAAACTGACTAGTGAGGTCAGTTGGCCCTGGTTTAACAATTTT
>NW_006434897.1:698895-700095 GCF_000325575.1 Pteropus alecto
TAAGTTGTAACAGGCACAGAGATTTACATAAGATCACTGGTGAAAACCCACATTTTCAGAGTAGGAAATCTCAGGTGAAAAACATCATAAGGAAAAAAAATGCATTTGGTTTGCAGTTTGAAGTACATACTTGATTTAAAAACTAAAGGGGGGGGTGATAAAAAGCCACATAGCTACAAGATTGCTATGTCAAGTTTACATTTCATTTACTCACATTTTATAATCTCAATGGGTTTAAAACCTCAGAGCTATCCAAGTTTATTTTTGGAAAAGGGAGACACTCACTGTCTCTGGCAGGAGCTTGAACTGGAAACTTGAGTAAAACTGCTCTTGACTGTTAAAAGCAGGTCATAAGTTTGTCGTTATCGTTTTAAACCCATGCCAAATTATTCGGGAGTTCCAAAAATTAATATTACTGACACCTGCTTAGATTTATTCCTCCAACGACAATATTAGATTTATTCCTCCAACGACAATAAGTATTCATATCTGCCTATGATAAAGTGGCACTCGGGTATCTTTATATCAGTAACTTCCATAATGGAAACAAGGTAATTTTAATATTCTTAAACCAAATATTTATCAACTTTTAAAAAACAATCAATGCATCCCAATAAATTCAAATAGTATGGTCGCTTCCAGAATGTGTTCCAGGAAATTTGGACTCTATGTCTTCTTTATCAGTACCTTGGCTAGGAGGAAGGGAAAGAAAGTCTACACGAGGGAAAAAACAACAAAAACCTCAAACGATTCCCCTTAGGTTTGATGGAAACATGTGTTTAGGTGTGTGAATAAAGAACATGAGAGCAGTGAAAAGTACTTATTATTCTAATTCTGTCAGTGTCTTTTAAAACATTTTATTTAATATGGATACAATTCACAGACTATTCCAAACCTATACCTTCATACTTCATGGAAGAATTTTCCTTTACATTCTATATTATCACCAGCACCTCTCCGTTTTCTTTCCTCATCTCTCAGTTAACAGTCAAGGGAGATGGCTGTGTCAGTGGTCAATAGAAAGTGACTTAAGGGTTGCAAGAAAAAAAATCATTAGCCGAGATCTCACTACTCAAAAATTATGCCTAAGGTATTTTATTACACAGAGATGCATCTGGTCTTTTCCTGGAATATAACGACACCGTTGTTGTTTTTCAAGACCATTATAATTTGTCACTTTAGTCGCTTATTCTGAAACCG
>NW_006434897.1:700136-704009 GCF_000325575.1 Pteropus alecto
CTGGCGAAGGGTGCAAAGGACTGAAGAGGCCTTGTTGCACATTTCCAGTCTGAAGCTCAGAAAGGCTAAATGGAGCTTTGGAGATTCCAAATTCCCAGGCTATTTCCATCCGGAATCTCGTCTTTGTCACCTCCTGTGAAATCTCTAATCTACAGAAATTGGCTGCTAAAAAAGACAACACCAGCCACAAAGCCTAATTACAATGCTCTCCTAGGAAAAGAGCAAAACCCTCACATCGACACCAACCAAGGCTCTGCATCCTTCTTTATTCTGAGGCCCTGAAAACCTCTGTGTTGCACAATTCAGGATCCTGGGCTCGTCTCCCTGGCCGTGACAGATGAACACCTAGTGTGATACAGGGGAAGAAGCACACCCTCTCGCCGGCCCAGCACTGCAGATGGCTGGGTTTCCCCTAGCACCTACCGCCGCCGGGTATCCACCTCCCAACCACCCTCTCCAAATATGGATCCCAGGTGTCGCCTACGTCTCCCTCTCCCCGGCTGCAGCTGCGGCGACGACGCCGCGTCGACTCCTGCAGCATCCTCGACGCGGGGCCTCGCTAAAGGGAAACACAAAGGGCAGCCCCTGCCTCCCTTCCATCGTCCCTTCCGCGGTCCCTTCTTCCCTCTGCCTCGGCGGACCCAACTTACTGAGCTGGCGCCTCCAGCCTGCGGTCAAATTCGAGGAGTCTCAACAGGAAACGCCTTCAGCCCACAGTGAAGCCCAGACCAGCTGCCCCTGACCTCAGAAGGAAAGAAAACTGCGCACAGAGAATACAGACACCGACCGTGGAGCTCGGACTGAGGAGGCTGAGGAAATTCAACCTATATTTCCTCTCGCGTCCTAGGAAACCCTGCCCCATTAACTATCCATTCTACGATCTGGGAGCGGTGGGATGCGACCCGGCCCATAAATGATATTATAAAAAATTAACAGAAATCAAAATAAAGTGAATTCCCTAGGCTCTTACCTCGTGATGGTTAGGTTCCTGGAAATTTTTTAATTAGCTAACGAAAGGCGGAGGAGGTGCTTTCTTGGTCGGTAAATAAGACTGCCTTCTCCGATGTTTCTGATCTCTGGAGCAAGCACTTAGAACAGCCACTGGTTAGTTTCCTGGAAATTCTCGAGAATTTGACCCCCGCAGTGGGCCAGATGGAAAAGGGAAGACTGTTTCCCCTGACTGACGGCAGCCCCGGCCAATCTGCGCTGAGAAAGGCGGTGCGCTTGCCGTCGGCGCACCAATCACAAATTCCAAAGAGAACGAGCCTCCCTGTAACTGCAATTTGACTTGGCCGACTTCCAGCACTGCGCTGCGGACCGACGTCGACTTGGGCCAGTAGAGGCTAGGGGTGACATCCCACCCGCCCGAAGGCCTGGGCGCGCGGGCCAATGATGGGGCGCCTCGGCAGTGGGTGGGGTCGGGAGACTGTTCCTAGCCAGCGAGTCCATCATCAGGGAGCGGGGCGGGGAAGGAGAGGTGTCGTTTGGGGTTTGGGGGCTGTAGTTGTGACAACTAGGAAACCAAAAAAGGAATGCTAACAACACCTGGGCAAAGGGCTTCTTGAAAGGCATCTGGTTCATTGCTATTCTTTGAAAAACTCGAAGTGCAGCATTCTTCGTGACTTAACGGGCATCTTGTGATCCCCTGAGATTGTCGATTCTTTCGTTCAACAAGTATTTCCGTTTATGTAGGATTTTTTTTTTTTTTTTTTTGTATTTGAGGCACTGTGCTAAGCACTGGAGATACAATCCCGACTCGAATAGACTAGAAGTGATAGCTGCCTTCATATAGCTTACAGTCTAATGAGGAGCAAGAGGGAGAAAACAAACAGGTAAACAAGCAAATAAAATAACAAATCATGTCAAGGAAGGAAATAGACAAGGTGTGGATATAGAGAATAATAGGAGGTTGATGTGACATAGGGAGGCTTGTTATGAGAGAACTTTATAACATTTAAACGGAGACTCGGAGAGTAAGAAAACAGGAAAGTGACGATTTCTTCAGGCAGAGGGGACAGCAAAGCAAAGGTCCTGAGGTGGGACAGCTTGAAATTTTGGAGGAACAGAAAGGTCAATGTGGCTCCAATGTAGAGGTAGGGGGAGAGCAGCATGACATGAGGTTGATGAGGTAGACAGAAGCCAGACCATGTAGCCAAGTGTTGGAGTGTGCATTAATTTTAAATTTAATGGGACTCTTGAGACATTTTAAGCAAAGAACTAAAATGATCTGATTTAGACTTTAAATCACTTAGGTTAATTTGTTGAGAACAGATAAAATAAGCTATTGGGAGAGTGGTTAGGAAGCTATATCAGATGAAACTCAAGGTAGGAAATGACCTGGTTTAAACTATGGTGATATCACTGCAGGTAGAAAAAAGCAGAGAGATTGGAGATTTTTGACATATTAGGTATTTTGGTCCCCAGACTGCTATTCTGAATCCAGTTCTTTGAATACTCTATTTAGAGAGTGAGTCTCACACTGACGACTTATGAATTCTAGTAATGACATTTGAGGATTATGTGTTGAAATTCAATTTTCATGAGCTTTCTGAAATTTTCTTTTTAAATTTTTTATTGAAGAATTATATATGTGTGTGTCTATATACAGGAAAGTGCACATATCCCAAACTCAATGAATTTTTACAATCTGAACACACCTGTGTACCCAGAATCAAAAAATAGAACATTATTAACAGCTAGGAACTCCATCATACTGCCTTTTAGTCATTGCCTATCCTGATTTTCAACAGCATAGATTAGTTTTGCCTGTCTTTGTACTCTATATCCATAATCATAAAGTATGTACTTTTTTGTTCTACTTCTTTATTCAACTTTATATTTGTGAGATTCTTCCATATCATTGCATATAGTTGTAGATCATTCCTTTTATTCCATTCTGTGAATATACCGCAATTTGTTAATTCATTCTTCTGTTGGACGCTACTAGAGATGGTGTTAATCACAAACATTCTAGTACATGTCTTTTGGTGATGCCCTTTTCTTTCAATGGAGCATTTTGATGGCTGAGTTTTAAATACAGGAAGTTATTCTCGAATCAATTCATCATTAATGTAGCACCATGTGATACAATATCTTAACCATTTATACCAAAGTTTGGTGACAATAATGAAGGTCTTTGCTCTCACAAATGTGAAAACTTTTGGCAACAACAAGGAACTGTTAATGTAGAAATTTTAAGCTTGTTAGTCTAAAACATTTGAATTATGTGTGTTGTTGTGACATTCTTTTTAAGCACTTACAATCTACATGCTCAGCATTTGAGAATATCATGACTTCGCTACATCTTTTTACTATAATAGACTGTAATCCACAGTCGGGGTTACCTCAGTGAAATCAACCTCCCAGTGGTCCCCCAGATAAGTTCCTCTTTTCCTATGTCTATGTTTTACTATCTTCTCCCTGTTGTCAGGTTCTGTTTATTGTCTCTGGTCTTATCTAGATTGTAGGTGGCGGACTTCTCTGGGTCCACCTACATACACCCCAGTAATTGTTCTTGTCTGAGTGTCTGATTGTTCTTGTCTGAGTGTCTGTTTTGTGTTTTCTGCGCAAGAGATGGGGGGAAGCCTGAGTTCACAGAAGACACCCTTGGGTTGTCTCCTGTGACATTTCAAAGAAAGGTTTGTAGAAGGAGCTGACTATGGCATAAAGTTTTCTCCAGGCAGACTAAAAACATTGTGTAAAGTTGAGTGGCTGTCTTTTGATGTAAACTAGTCTCCAGAGGGTTCTTTTGACAGGGGTTTAGTGAGGAATGTTTGGAAGATTGTCACGAGAGACCCGGGACATCCCTATCAGTTTCCCTACGTCAATCAATGATTAAACCTTGTTCAGACACCCCCCTCCTTGGCTCCGCTG
>NW_006434897.1:706783-718890 GCF_000325575.1 Pteropus alecto
ACAATACACCAGGTCTTAAATAAGACCACCTCAGACATAGGACAAGATTGCTGGTTGTGCCTAAACCAAAAACTCCCTTACTATGTCGAGGTAGGAACTCCCCTAAACTTAACTGAGCTCAGCAGGCTAGAACTTCAAGTCAATTCACTAGCAGAAGTAGTCCTCCAAAATAGAAGAGGTTTAGATTTATTATTCTTAGAACAAGATGGATTACGTATGGCTCTAGGTGAAATCTGTTGCTTCTATGCTAATAACTCTGGAGTAATTAGAGAGAGCTTACGACTAGCAGAGAGAAATTTAGATGCCAGGGAAAAACAAAGACTAGAATCAGAAAACCAGTTTTATAGAATGTTCAGTTGGTCCCCATGGCTAACAATCCTTCTATCTGCTATAGCTGGACCTTTAATCCTCCTCCCCTTCTTGTTAACTTTTGGCCCATGTTTTCTTGATTTCATGTTTGTATATATAAAGAAGTGAATTAATTCTATTAAATTTTTAGTATTACAAAATAGAGGCTATGAACAAATTCCACATGAAGAATCAAGGATTCGATTTTCTGCTAAGGCCAATGAGGAATGTGCTGGTTAGAAAATTACTGCTTGGCTATCACCCATGGGAACATAGGCTATCACCGATGGGAACATAACATTCTAACAATAAGCTTTCTGTACCCCGACTTGCACACCTGACCTGTGGGTTGACAGGTAGTGAATAGGAGAAAAATAGACCTTTGTGTTTTAGACAGAATGAGGAATGGGATTTAGGGCTTAAAAACCCTGTACCTCTACATTTCGGGGCTGCTTAACTTGGGGTCTGCGTACCCCTGGCAGGCCCAGCTGGCTGAATAAAGAGCGTGTTTCCTATGACTCACTGATTTCTGGTGGTCTGTGTGTCTTTCGGGGGATGGCGGCTACAACACCTACAAAGCAGCATATAAACAAATTAAGGTTGTACCCTCTGGCTGTGGAAATGGTACAGAACAACATGGTGAAAATTATACCTTCGAGAATCTAAAGCTCAGTGTTTATTGCCAGGTAATACCTGCTAATGTACTACTATCAGGATACAGCCGAAATAGGCCCAACATTCCCTTATAATCTTCATAAAAAATTTTCAGTACTTTTCTTGTCAGTAAAACGAAGTGAATATACAAAGGCCTTGTTTTAAACAAGTGTATAAACAACAGAAAAATGAATGCAGTATTCAGAAAAACTGCCATTGTCTTTGAAATCTGTAATTTCAGAAATGTGTGTATACTTTTAACCTTTTGGAAATGATATCTAACTTTCTAAACTCATTTCTTTTATTCTAGTCTCCTTTATTTTAGAATTCAGAATCTCAAGGTAACAGTGTAAGAGATGATGAAAGACATATTTGTCACTAGTTGTCAGGCAGCCAAAAGCCTGAGTTACTGGCATGTACAAACACACCTCCCTATTTTGTACACAGAGTAGGAGGAGGTGCTGAACTGCTTTTCTGTTGGTCAGTTTCTCTTTTCCAATGGCAGAAAATAAAGTATTCTTTTTCCAGCTAGTTAGCATATTCTGGGAAAGTATCCAACTGTGTTTCTTTCCCTGGCAGTGTTAAATATAGACTTTAAAAACAGAGTTAGCGTTTACTTTGTTACTTTGGCTTTGGGTGATCTAGATTTTATATACAGAAATGCTCCAAGAAAAAAGTTTTAAAATTCAAATAAATTAATAGCACATAATGGTTATACTATGAAAAGTAAACAAGAGAGCTCGGTTTTGTTAAAGAAAACAAGAATTCACAGTCCTCCTTACAGGTTGAAAGGAGGAAAAATTTCCCCAGGTCACAAAGGGCAACAAAAATGGTGTTCCCTATCCACACCCCACATTTATACAGACCATAGGGAAGAGGCAGGAACCTGGGAAAGAAAAACAGGAAAGGGGACCAAAAGAGGGACATCAGCCTGCCCACATTAGGGACCACTATATGGCCTGAAATGTGACCCAGGGAAAACAATAAGGAAACAAATGCTTAGTGCTCTTTGGTAATGAACTGTGTGTAATTGCATAATGCAAGGCTACATAATATTTTCTACCTATTCTCTCTTTCTCTGGTTTCTCCCACTGAGAATCCTATACCCACTGATACTTTTTTTTTTTTTTAATTTTACAGTATTGTTTCACAAAGCTTCCCATTTCCAACAGGGGGAAAAAACTTCTAAGGCTGGTATTCAAACTTTTCCATGGTCTGCTCCTGCCCTTCACCAACATTATAACCCACTACTTCCCTAAAAATACCCTCACTGCACCCACACTTACTAGTTCCTAAGCCTGCCACGAGCATTCTCATCTCCTTGTTTCCTTGCCTTTTTTCAAAGCAAACCTCAATTTTCTCCTCTCGGTTGTCTTAAATCTTTAGAATTGGGAGGATTAAATTGAAAGATTGCCATGCAATTACTGATTGAGAAAGAACCAAGATAGGGTATCACTTTGTGCTGCAAACAAAAATAATAATTGCTAACTGTATTAGGGTTCACCAGAGGGATATGTGTATATGAAGGGAGGGTGGGGGAGAGAGAGAAAGAGAGAGAGAGAGAGAGAATGAGAGAGAAAGAGGTGAATTTACCATCAGTCTGTTTTTGAGTGACCGATGTAGAAAGCTTTATTCCAGAAGGAGGCTTGATTGTCCAATGGGGTTCATGAGAAGGCAGAGCATATAGTGTTACATGTTTTCTGTAGATAAAGATCATAATAAAGTAGTGTTTGCCACTGGGGAACCTATCACTTCTTCCTTCTTATCTCACTGATTAAACTTATAGCTTGGGAGAGGAAAGGCCCCCAGAAGTCTTTTTGCCTGTCCAGAAGTAAACATGATCAAACAATTTTAGAGCTAGGAGCTACTTTGAACTCATTTCCTCCTCTTCCCCTTCATGTTTCAGAATATTAAATGTAAACTCTGAGAGGTGAAGAGATTTGCCTAAGACCTCAGAGCTGGTAACTACAGTCTGGGATTATAGGCCAAATTTCAAGCATTCCAGGCAAGTTCTAATTCCACCTCTTCACATGGTATGCAATCAAAACTCCTAAAAACAGGTAACAAAACCAGGGGTTCTATCAAAGACATGCCAGTTTGTAGCAAAGTTTTGCAAAATTAGATGTATTTTTTTCTGCACTACCTGTAGAAAAACATTAAGGTTGCAGTTAGGATTGACTCTGGGTGATATTCAGTGGCCTCATAGTTGCCTCTTCTGAGAAGCCATGTAATATAGTGGTGGAGAATATGGTTCTGGAATTTACAAATCGTCTCCGTAGACTAGTTTTTTAACCTTCCTGTGCCATTTCCTCACATATAGATGGAAACGGTAGTATTCCTCAAATCATGCTTTTGGGAAGGATTAAATGGTAAAAATAAGAGTCGTTTTTGGCTTTAGACAACCTAGTAAATGTTAGGAATTTTCATTAGTCCTTGATATTGCCTGGAACCCTACCTTGTTCTGAGCTTGCTTGTCTCTGATCTTGCTCACAAGATCTCTCTCTTCTCCCTCCTCTCCTCAATAAAAACCCTCTCCCCTTATTTGCTCAGTAAACGGTTGTTCACTTGTTCAAACCATTGATTCCACAAATTGTAGTGATGGTTGTGCAGCCACTGAATTGTGTACTTTAAAGGGTGAATGACATAGTATGTGAATTATATCTCAATAACGCTGTTTAAAAAATGATATTGTTTTAACCTAAAGAACAGAACAAGGTGTGCAAGAGGAACCTGAAACAACAGGATCAATCTGACCCTTCTCAGTACATCAACTCTACTATGAGCTTTCTCTTAATATAAACATGAATCGCTAGCAAACTAAATCATTCAAATTATACCTTCATACCTTTCAGCCTAAAAAGAAATCAGAAATTTGGATCCTGTCAAGGGTTGGAAGAGATGTGGGGAAAAGAAGAACATACTATCTTCCACTGCTAGTGGGCATCTAAACTGGTAGAGCCATTCTGGAGAGTCACCTGGCATAATTGAGTATACCGAAGAAAACATCTATTCTATGACCCAGCAATTCTGCTCCTGATATAAATTCCAAAGAAATTTTCACACAGGTCTCTATGGGAATAGGTGCAAAGATGTTCCTGCATCACAGCCTAGTGCGGAAGGGAGTTGGTATCTATCTGGGCTCTTATCCCTGGGAGAGTAGGCAGGTAAATTGTGACGCACATGCTGGAGTCTAATGCCTCTGTAAGTACCATCAGGTTAGATGTAGGCAAAGCTGCAAGGGTGACTCTTAAATACATAGGGTTGAGTTGGAAAATGTAAACACCAGAAGGAGATATATACTACAATACTCTTTCCATAAATTAAAAATGTGCACACATAAAACAATATATTTTGCAATAATACATTCAAATAAAAAGATAGCCTACTCAAATAAAAGTGGCAATTAACCTGTGCCTACAGTCTCCTCTTTCTATGCCTTATAACAGGTCAGGATTTTTATAGAGCTAGAGAAGACTTTTTTTTAAATGTGCATCAGTAAGGCTGTAGGAGAGATTCCTGCCTAGGATGGGAGATTGTATCAGATGACCTAGAGCTAGATCAACCAAAAGAACCCTATTGATAAGGTAACAGAGTTTGCAATAAGACCCATATCCTGGCCCGCAACCTAGATTTTTTACTAGTTTAAGGGTCAATAATAGTCAGGGGTGGTTTCTCCAAAACAGAATTTAAACCTTGGTTCTCTGAAATTGAAAATGGTTGATTTTGCTCTAAACTGAGCTTGAACCATTGATTCCACAGTTGCTCTTTGGTTTCCTCAGTGGCTCTTTGGCATGCCCTCCCGCTTTTCTACCAACCCAGCTATGGGTACAATTTCCTTAAAAGAACTCCTTGGTTACTCAAAACCCTAGTTTTTGCATCATTCTACCAGTGGCTCCTGGCATTTTCTCACAGACCTTCCTGCCTAATGCTAAAATGGACTAAGCTCAGTACCATGCCAGACAGACTTGGTTTCATCTCTTGGCTTCACCATTTATAGCTGATTGCTCCTGGTTAAGTCATTTAACTACTCAGAGCTTCCCTTTTCCCACAAAAAAAATAGAAATAATAATAAAATGTGTCAGTTATCCTTTCTAAGTATTTTCTAAGCAACAAGAAACATATGTACATGCCTACTCTATGCATTTTTATTCAACATATATATAATAGATAGCTTTCAATGTCAATATGTTATGTATGTGTGGGGGTAGGGAGCACATGGGAAATCTCTGTACCTTGCCCTCAATTTTGTGGTTCCCCAAAATCTGCTCTAAAACGTAATCTATTTTTTTAAAAACTTTATATTAATTCAACAATATGATTGAATAATTTAAAATACATGTTTATAGATTTTATAGTATAATAATTGTTACTGAATCTAGGATTGTACTATGATACCTGCAACATTGAGTGTACTCAATGAGAGAAATGATCTTAATATGAATTTAATACATAATTTTAGACAATAGCTGTCCTTAAACATTTATTTAAAAAATAGACTTTGCTTTTTAGAGCTGTTTTAGGTTCTCAGCAAAACTGAGTGGAAAGTATAGACAGTTCTCACATACTCCATGACCCCACCACCATCACATGCACGGCCTACCCCATTATCAACATCCCCTACCAGCGTGGTACATTTGTTACAATCAATGAACCTAAATTGACACATCACTGTCACTCAAAGTCCATGGTTTACATTAGGGCTCATTTTTAGTGTTACACATTCTGTGGGTTTTGACAAATATATACTTTTTAATGGCTGTATGGAGTACCATGATATGAATTTGCCATGTGTAGTTTAAATAATTATTTGAAAATAAAGTTTATTTGAAAATTTTTTTGTATCATACGCAATACAGATGATGCGATGTGATAAAATTCTTGCTATTTTAACTTATCAATCAAGTAAGATTGATTCAGAGAAAAATCAACAGAGCAGTTGGATAGGCAATTTATAGAAGAAATATATATGGCCAAAAACGAAGTGAGAAGTTGCTCAATCTCATTAATAATAATAAAAAAATGATATCGAGAACAAGACGAAAAAGATTGATAATATGAGGGCTAGCACTGCTGTAACAGAAGTGGAAGGGTAAATTGTTGCACCCTTATAAGAGAGCAAATAAGTGACACGTAACAACAATGACAATGCATGAATCTTTTGGATTATTTTAAACCTTTTTTTACCTGTGGTAATAGTATTGTTGTTGTATTAAATAGTTCTTATCTTTTAGAGATAAATATTGAAATAATATGAATGAAAATCTTATAACTTGAATTGCTTCAAAATAGTCTGGTGTGAGGTGGAGGAAAAATGAATAGAGGTAAATCTATACTTGCTCTTCATCCTTGGTTCCTGGTACAAAGCTCCTAAATCCTTTGAGACTTTCTGAGTGATAGGAGCTCCTTTTATCCTAATGAGGCTACTCTTGGTGGGTCCCTAATAGCTTCAGGACTGGGGCTGGCTGCCAGAAAGACCAAAGCATGATCAGAGGGTTGGAACTTTTAGCCCCACCACCTGACCTCCTGAGAGAGGATTCAGCTGGAGACTGAGCTAATCACCAATGGGCAGTGATTTAATCCACCATGTTTACTTAATGGAACCTCACAGTTGAATGTATCCAGGTGCTGGGAGAGTAGGGTTCTGCAAGCACATGGAAGTTCTGTGCGCTTACCCCATACTTTGCCCTATGCATCTCTTCTATTTGGCTGTTCTGGAGTTGTACCCAGCAATAGACTGAATATTTGGGTCCTCTCCCTACCCTCAATTACATGTTGAAATTCTAACCCTCCATGTTACTGTTAGGAGATAGGGTCTTTGGGAGGTTATTGGTACATGAGGATACAGCCTTCGTGACGAGATTAGTACCCTTGTAAGAGAAGACCTCAGAGAGTTGTCTCCACCCTCTCTCTACCATGTGAGGATACAAGAAGTAGTCCACAGTCTGTAACCCAGAAGATGATTTTCACCAGAACCTGACCAACTGGCACCCTGATCTCTGACCTCCAGCCTCTAGAACTATGAAAAATAAAATTTCTGTTGTCTATAACCCACCCAGTCTATGCATGTTTATGTATATATATGGTACTTTGTTATAGTAGCCTGAACTGATTAATTAACTGGTAATTGTAAGTAAAGCATTTTCTTGAGTTCCCTGAGTTGTTCTAGCAAATAATTGAACCTTAAGAAGGGATCATGGGAACCCCTCCATTTATAGCCGGTTGATCAAAAGTTCAGGTGAGTACCTAGGACTTGTGACTGCCATCTGAAGTGGGGCAGTCTTGAGGGACTGGGCTCCTCACCTATGGGGTTGGTGCTATCTCCGTGTAGTTAGGGTCTGAAGTAAATTAAATTATAGGATTTCCATTGGGTGTCAAAAGTGTTGTCAGAAAACAGTTCAGACTGGGTGAAAGGTACATTGCAATTTATTACACTATTCGCTTTTAAAATGTTTTTCAGAACACAAGTTTAGGGGAAAAAAAGAAAAAAACACTTAAATTTTAAAACAGCACTTATTGTTAAGAAATTTATTCTAAGGAAATGGTCAATAAGTGGGCAAAGATGAAGTGATGAAAATATTCAGTGTAACTTTCTAATGACAACTTCAATCTGGGCATTGAATTCTTCTTATCCAAGGTTGACAGTATCTGGCACAGGTGAAAAAATCTATTTCTCCTAATCACTTTCTGGTAAATCTTATCCAGCAATATCCAGATATTGATCTTAGTTACATGGTAAGTTAAAACTCAAGTGATCCCTAAAGAAAGATATGTTCAGAGTGAAACCCACGAACAAACATAACTTTACACAGTAAAATTTTTGAGCTAAATGTAGAAAATTTGCTCAGTTTTACCATGTGAATATACTTAATGGTCATTATTTACATTGTGATTGCTCAATAGTGAATTCACTTATTATGCACAGTTGTAGCTTTTAAAGAATTGGTTACAAATAGCTCCCAAAGCTATTATTAACATAGGCCTTTGATATATCAAGAAAATATTCAGATTTTTAAAAATTCTGTAATGTTCATATATGCTATAGGAAAGCTCACAGTAATAGCTCATGTTCTTGTTGTTTATGGGAGGAACATAAATAGCTTTAAACTTAAAATTTCAATGAAGGCATAATCACTAATGCATAGAAGTTAGTTAGGGTTAACTGCTTATGCTGATGTATTAGGGTTCTCTAGAAAAACAGGGGTATATATGTATGATTTATTATAAGATATTGGCTCGAGTGATCATAGAGGCTGAAAAGTCCTACAATCTGTCATTTTCTTCTGTAAGCTGGAGGCCCAGGAAAATCAAAAACGGAGATATAGTTCGAAGGCCTGAGACCCAGGAAGTCGATAGTGTAGATCCAGTCCAGGTCTGAAGGCTTGCCAGCAGGAGCACCCAGGGCAGTAGAGGACTGATCTTAGTTCAAGTAGTCAGGCATAGCTAACTCAACCTTCTGCCTCCTTTTCGTTCTATTTGGGCCTTCGATATGTTGGATGATGTCCACCCATTTCAGGAGTGCTATCTGCTTTACTCAGTCCACCATTCAGAGTCTGAAATTTTCCAGAATCATTCACACACACACACACACACACACACACACACACACACACACACACACTCAGAATTAAGGTTTCACCAGCTATCTGGGCATTCTGTGGCTCAATCAAGTTGACACATAAATTTACCTTCACAATTAGTTATCTATTGCTGCATAGCAAATTACTCCAAAACTTAGCTGCTTGAAGCAACAATAATCATTTATTAGTTGTTAGTAAGGAATTTGGGAGCAGTTTAGTTGGTTGGTTCTGCTTGAGGTCTCTCGTGATGTCAGCTGGAGTTGCAGTAATATGATGGCTTGACCAGGACTGGAGGATCTCTTGCAAGAAGCTTCCTTTCCACATCTGGCGAGTGGTGGTTGTGAAGGCTTCAGCTCATCACCACATGCACCTATGTGAGTATCCTTGTGAGCTGACAGCTGGTGTCCCCAGAGCAAGTAATCCAAGGAAGAGAAGGTAAAGGCTTCAATGTGATCCAGCCTTGAAAGCCACCCTCCATCATCTCCGCAACACAAATATCAAGAGGCAAGAACCACTGGGGGCTACCATGGAGGCTGGCTACCACAGCTAATGACAGAATGAACAAAAAAGAGCGCAACAAACATGAGTTTATTTTACTGCTTTATTTGGAGTTTACTTTCAGTGTTCTTGCTCTATATCTTCTGTTTGTCTCTCCAAATCCACTCTTCACCCTTCCCTGTCTTAGTAGATTCACCTGTACAAATAATACCAAAGGGTTCCCTTGCCCTCTGGCTTTAGTTGGATTCATCCAATGCAAAGCCCTAGGACTTATAGAATAGAAGAGAATAAGTGTATTAACTCTCTTTGTTGCCCTCCTCACAATAACTGTGTCCTTTGACCAAAGGTCATACATAGTTCATTTTAAGGCAGCCCTTTCATTTCCTCCCAATATCCTTGTCCTACTTTCATCCCTTCAGGTTTAGGGGCGCTAACTGCCATAACTTCTAACATTACTTTAGAAGGAAATGCATTCTGAGTTTTAAACAACCAACCAACAAAGGCTTTCTTAGAACATCACCATTCATTTGACAACTATTTCTCAAGAGCCTACTAGTTTCAAGCACTCTTCTAGGTGCTAGTAATACGGCAGTGAAGAAAACAAAAAATAAATCCATCCTGTTAAGAAATATTATTTAAAACTTGAAAATATTGCAAAAATGTGGATGGCGTGTCTCTTCAATATCACAGGAGGACGTTGTTTATCGGGCCTATCCGAGGATTATTTAATAATCTCAGGTGAATATACTTTGTTCATCTCATTGTTTACTCTTGAGTAAAAGTCCAAATCTTAGTGAAGTCACACGTTTTTTTCCCCATAATGATGCAAATAATTTCTGTCCAAAGGTTAGAATTGATTGCTTTGAAGAACATTAAACAGTTTTGCATCTAACCTAGCAATCTTATTTGAACATTCTTTATTAAAACTGGAACCAGCTGGTCTACAGCCATGCCACCCTGAATGTACCCGATCTCGTCTGATCTCAGAAGCTAAGCAGGGTTGGGCCTGGTTAGTGCTTGGATGGGAGACCACCTAGGAACATCAGGTGCCGTAGGCGATTAAAAAAAAAAAATGTATGTCATAAAACTGAAACCAGCTGTATCATCTTGCTGGCTCCTATTAATTAATTCATTGAAAAAGATCCTTCATGTGTTCATTACATATTTATATGTGAATGATATTTTTAACTTATTGACAATTATACTTCGACAATCTCCTCATGGAGCTTACAGTCTGGTTACATATCTTTCCTCTTTATTTTTATAGTTTGTGGTTCAAACTAGTGAACTTAGATAAAACTATTCTTCCTATTCATTTTCTCCTTCCCAGAGCCTTTTTGAATAGTAAATGAAGGAAACCAGAATACGTCACCCCAAAATATGCCTTTTTGACATAAAAATTATTTTGGGCTGAAAGCAATTAAGAAGCAGCAAACAGGAAAATCTCTCTGAGTTCCCCGTCTTTTCTGCCTGAAAGCAGGATACAAATTCTTTCTTTGGAAACAGACTCTCATCAGCCCGGAGACTGCACAGAAGACTCTGTAAACAAACCTTACTCCATTAGTTTCCTCTCATATATTTATTTACCTTCTCACAGTTTACCACCCTCAGAAGCCTAAAACCACTTTCTTTTGTCTTACCACTCACTTCTCTACAAATTTATTGCTCTTTGTTGAAGATTCTCTATAATCCAGAGTTCTAAACCACTACTTTGAGTCACTCTATTTTAAGTTTCTCCCACGTGATGTGCACTGCATACATTAATAAAAAGTTTTCTTTAAAAAAAATTTGAAGTATAATTGACATATAACATATTCGTTTCAGATGTACAACATAATAATTCAATATTTGTATATATTTCAAAATAATTGCCACAAGTCTGGTTAACATCGTCACCATATATAGTTACAAATTTTTTTGTCTTGTAATGAGAACTTTCGAGATCTCTCTTAGCAACTTTCAAATATGCAAAACAGTAGTATTAACTATAGTTGCTGTGCTGTACATTACATTCCCATGACTTATTTATTTTGTAATTAGAAGTTTGTAATTTAGACCCCCTTTACTCATTTCAGCCACCCACCCACCCTGTTTTTCTCTTATTAATCTTTTTGTTAAAGACCCTTGGCCGAAAAACATAAAATGGATAGAGGTAGTTTTGCCTCCCTACACAAAGAAACAGATCACTCATTGAATGTTTGTGTCCTCCTCTCCTGTCCCTGACAGATTTATATGTAGAAACCCTAACCACAATGTGATGGTATTTGGAAGTGGGGCCTTTGGAAGGCAATTAAGTCATGAGGGTAGAGCCGTCATGATGATATTAGTGCCCTTATAAGAAGAAGCTTGAGATCTGGCTCTCTCTTTCTACCGTATGAGAATACAGTGAGAAGTCAGTCAGCAATCCAGAATTGGATCTTCACCAGAACTCAATCATTCTGGCATTCTGATCTCAGACATTCAGCCTCCAGAACTGTGAGAAATAACTTTCCATTGCTAATAAATTGCTCGGTCTATGGTCATTAGTTCTAGTAGCATAAATTGACTTAACACATACTTCTTACATATCTCATTTTGATTCTGTCCTTGCAATGCAGATGACAAATGATTGTTGAAGTCATGATCATATAATCTGGTTATAGGTAAGTATGTAAGTACTTAGAGTTTGGGCTTCTCTTGTTCTTTTTCTAGTTCTTTAAGATGTAATGTTAGTTTTTTTATTTGGGATTTTTGTTTGTTTGTTTGTTTGTTCATTTCTTGAGATAGGCCTGTAATGATATAAAACTCTCCTCTTATTGCTGTATTCCATAAGTTTTGATATGTTGTAATTTCATACTCATTTGTTTCTACGTATATTTTGATTTCTCCTTTTATTTCTTCTTTGACTCACTTCTTCTTTAGTAGCATGTGGTTTAATCTCCACATATTTGTGGCTTTGTTTCTGCCTGGCAATGGCGGCTGCTAGAACACAGCTGTAGAGCTTCTGTACCTTGTCTCTGATCATTGGATTCAGCCGCATTATATGCTGAT
>NW_006434897.1:718920-752910 GCF_000325575.1 Pteropus alecto
CAGCCTGATTCTTCCCCTCTCCCTGGAGACCTGCAGTGAGCTCCAGGCTGCATCTGGCACTCATCTCTGCTCCCCTGTTAGCCTTCACGTTCCCATCTTCAGATGTTTTGATGTGTAGATCCCTCAGAAGTGTCTGTGTGCTCTGAAGGAATCCTTTGTTAAGTTATAGCTGTTAAACTTGTAACTTCGAGGGGAGAGATCAAGGGGGCCTCTCATGCCACCACGCCTCTGACATCACTCCCTGTAACTTCATTTTCTTTTCTTCTCCTTTTTATTATTCTGATAGTCATCCAAAAAATCTTTATTGAGTTAGTATTCTGTATGAGGCACCATGGCAAATGTTAGGAATTAAATGGTAAGTCAAAATATAGTCCCTATCTCTCATGGAATTTACAGTGATTCTGTCTCTCTGAAGCACAACAACTAATATATTGTGAGTACTTCCTATATGCCAGCCACTCTTCTAAGCACTTTACATTTATTAACTAGTCTTCGCATAACTATAAAGATATTATTGTCACCATTTTGTAGATGAGGAAACTGAGACACAGACAGAGTAAGAAATTTGTCCAAAATCACCTGGCTACAGTGGTGAATACTAATTGCCTCTCCTTTACCCTATATACTCTCCTACCAATGTATATTTCACCTGAGGTGTTATACTAATCCATTCATTTATTATTTCACTCACTCAACACACTGTTATTAAACACCTTTGATGTGACAGACATATGGGCATGGTTCTGGGCTAACAAAGAATTAGGCACAGTCTCTGTCATTAAGTAAATTATAGTCTACTGAGAAAGACAGACCCATAAACACATAATTCTAGCTCAACCTGTTAAGCGCATAGACAAGACTATGTACCATACCAAGTAAAATGAAAACAGAGATGAGAAAATGATTAACTTTGCCTGGGGTTGCTGAGAAAGACTTCACAAAAGAGAAAAAATTTTATTAGTGTCTTGAAGATTAAATAGAAATTCATTAGTTAAAGCATGATAGAAAGATCATTCCAGAGAAAGGAGAGAACATGTGGGAAGGCCTGGACTCATGCCAGTGCTAAGTGTAGGCTGGCTATGATGATGTAGGTCAGAGGGACATAGAAGGACTTAAGGATCAGAGAGGTTAAGCTGGAGACAGAGTGGCTGTTGACCACACTCAAAGGGGTTTAAGCTGGAGATTAATGCATATGTTTTGTATTTTAGAGAATTTGGCATCATTTTGAAGGATACCAAAACTAGAAGATCCTGAGGAAAATAAAAACAGGTTGGTGGCTATTGCAGCCATCTAAGGAAGAGTCAATGAGTCGACTAGGGCATTGGAGAGGAGAGAATAGATTTGGGAGATATTTAGGAAGATGAAGAACTTAGTGACTGCTTAATTCTGAGAGAAAGGAGTGATTGGGTGACTGGGTGGATAGTGGTGACAACCGAAAAAGTATCTCAAACTCTACAAGATTCCATTTGAGCCAGAATCTTCTCAGGGTGCATTCTAGTAGAATCAGTTTGACTATGAGGCCCATAAAAACAATAGCTAACTCATACATAGATAGGTATGTGGCTCTTACAACATAGTCAAGCATTGTTTCAGTTATGGAACAGGTTTAATTCGGTTAATCTTCACAATATTTA
The DNA here is from genome assembly GCF_000325575.1 of Pteropus alecto. Lineage (NCBI taxonomy): Eukaryota > Metazoa > Chordata > Mammalia > Chiroptera > Pteropodidae > Pteropus > Pteropus alecto. Next base: position 720,555 of record NW_006434897.1, read on the forward strand.
TCATAAAGTAAGCAAGACAGCATTTTACAGATGAGAGAATCAATGCCCTCCCACCTTCAAATCAATACAATCGTTATTCTCAGTCTTGATGATTCCTTGGGCTTTTCCTCGGCTGTGAGGAGCACCAGAGTCTCCTCAGCGGCAGCTTCAAAAAAGAGGTACCAGGTCCACACCCACCAAGCCTCTAATGGTTTTTCAGACTGCTTTTTCGTGCAATGTTTTTAATAATTATATATGTTGAAATGTTGCTAAAACGCTAGAACGCCAGTTTTCTGTGCTTTGAAGAAGCTGGAGGAAGATTTCACATCCAGGGTGTGTCAGTGATGGATGCAGTCATTCCTTGATTATAGGCTAATTATGGACTAGATTCTCTTCCTTCTTGATCTTTCTTAAAAATAAACATTTTATTTTGGGATGATTTTATATTTACAGAAAAGTTGTGAAGTTAGTACAGTGAGTTCCTGTATACACGTTACCCATCCTCCTCTATGGTTTGAATGTTAGTGCCTTATACAAACATGATATGTTTGTCAAAGCTAAGAAATTAACATTAGCGCAACACTATTAACTATGGACTCTATTTGGATTTTAACAGTTTTTCCACTATCTTTTTTCTGTCCTAGGATCCAATTTAAGATACTTCATTACATTTAGTTATTTCACCTTTTAAGTTCCATTGTTTCATTGCCTCTCCAGGAAGAGAAAGGGGTTAGAGACAGAATACATACTGATACATTCAAGATCATTTAGCAAAATGAAGTTGCAGTCATTGGAGTTTTGGGATTCTTGGTGAATGTGATTTTACTTAATCATCCTGCCTCCTTTGGGCAAACGCATTGAGGGGTGGCTGTATCCAAGGTCATCTGTGAGTGGAAAACCTTATGCTGTTAATTGAGAGATGAGTGATGTCAGACTTGACTACATTTTCAAAAATGGTTTCTGCCCAACAATCAGTCTCTTGGAAATTACGGCCACGGGGACTTGCTTGTTACTCTGGACAACAGATGCTTCCATATGTCTTCATTAAAAGTGCAAACCTTCATATTAATTTATCAGGTCCATTTCTTCGGTGGGTGGTCAGGCATGAGGATAGAAAGGAAAAGCTTGGGTAGGTGTGTAAGGGAGATGCTGAAGAACTGGTTTGCAAATTTAGGGAGGAACACATTGAAGTTATGTTATTGAAGGAAATCAGAGTATACTCATGGGAACTGGGTGACTAGAGGTGTGTGTATGAGAGAGAGTAGTTGCCAGATGGGAAGGCTGGAGGGGAGGAAAAGGAAACATTAGAGGAGATAAAGTTTTGTAATATATGATAGGAAAGGTCAAATCTGGCCTTCTTTATTGATTCCCTGCAGGTAAATCTGTACAGAATGGAACACAAAACACCCATGAACGTTGCTGGCATTCAGCCAATTTACACCAATATAGTCAGACCAGACCTGAAAATATTGAAATACTTCCATTTCAGCTGATAAAGCGGTTGCTTCCCTGAGCTCCCCAGTGCCTTTTCACTGCACTAGCTGCCCTTCTCAACTCCTGGAACCTCTGCAAGTTTTCAGGCGCCACTGAAGTAAGGCTCCAGAATCCAGCCCCAGTGACAGGGCCCCTCGGTCCTTTCTGATGACTTATGCCAGAACAGGGAGCAAATGTTTACATATCATTCCTGCCAATAAAGGCAATGACCTAGATTATTTGCCATGTTTTAAGTGTTGAGAGGATTCCAATTACCAAGGCCTCCAGACTCAAACCAGATTTCCACAGTACAGAGAGAATCCCTCCACCAATTGGTCTTAACTCACTTTTTAAAAAAAATTTATAGTGAAATGTACACAACAAAATTTACCATTTAACCATTTTTAAGTGTACAATTTAGTGATATTGTTATTTTTGTAGTCTTATTGCCAAAAATGCAATTCTTATCCTATTCAGACTGTTTCCAAGAAAGGATTCCTGGGGGCCTTGAGACCTGTGCTTTGGCTCACACTGCTTCCTCCACTTAGAAAGCTTTGCTCTCTAATTTGCCTGTTAAAAGCCTGAATATATTTCTCTACAAGCACCAGATCTTCACTAATCTCTCACAGCTGAGACTAAGCCCAGCTTGATCTATACTCTTGGCACACACAACTTGAAACTTTCAATTATTTCCATATCTGCCTTGCATTATCATTTTTTGTGTATATGTTATGTATTAACAGCTACACACATGTTTCTCAAAGTATTATTCAAGGATCACCTATAATAGAATCACCTGCTTTAAAAGAGACCCCAAGGGCCAAAAATTCATTTAATAAGTCTGAAAAAGGGCCCAGAACCTACATTTAAGTTCCTAAGGGGTCTTATGCATACTAAAGTTTGAGAGCGAAGTTCTAGTCAACTGCCTTTTTTTTTTTTTTTTTTAAGACAACTGCTTCTTAAAGGGTAGGGGCTGTGTCTTGTCTTGCCTATCTTCACATCTTTTGCAGCACCTAGTGCTTGGTACCCAATAAACCTTGAAATGGGTAACTCAGCTGACTATACCAGAAACATAAATATGTTTTCTCTTAATCTCTACGTTTTAGAAAACTGTTTGTTTGTTTGTTTGTTTTGCATGGCCAAAGTTTAGTCCTACTTCTGCTAAAAGCACCTCAATTTCCTTGTTTCCGTGTAGAAAGTACTTCCTCCAAGTATTACATTATGTAGTTCAGAGAGAGTTAAATCTTCTCCTTGGCTCTAGAAGTGGGAATGTTATCCAGGCCAGTCTTGGAGGAGTAACAATTCTCATGACGACAATTGTTTGTTCAGAAGTGTGCATGTAAGTCAAGCTGAGTTGGGGCGGAGGGTGGAGGAGAGTGTCAATCCTAGCCCTGTGGTAAGCTCTTTTTGTTGATGTTGCAGAACTGGAATCTTATAACTTGAAGACACCTCAAGGTTGTGTGAGAACAAAGCCATCAAAGAAGAAAGTAGAGCCTAGAGATGGGTGAGAAAGATAATGTCCTGAAGTCATCATTTGAGTGCCTGGATCAAACCTGGCCTGAAGTTCATTCCTTGAGCTTCCAAGTATTAAGTCAATCAATTCTCTTTCAAATTTAAACAAATTAGTTTGCTTTCTTTAGCTCATAATAGGTAAACAGGATATCCTGACAGTTATCTTTTATGTTGCCCTCTACCACTTGACACTATGAATGAATAACTTTGAGTTTTGGGCTTTCCCTAGCTCTCCGTGCCAATGCTAAATATGCTAAGTATGATTTCACAATTATGGCCCAGGATCGTTCAGACTTCTGTTTCAGAGAGGCCTTGTGCACGGATATGATTTAAATCCCTCTGTCAAAACAACCTTTATATAGTTCTGTGCATGAATGAGTTTTTAATCAATTTAAATGAGAATATTCTAGACTAGATATCATCTTTTCCGGACTCCCACACTTTCTTATATTTTAGGTTAAGAAAATATATAAGAGTTTCCCATGCTTACCTTTATTCTAGCCGTCTTCACTCTATAATCTTTTTCTTACCTACTTTACTGTGTGGGGTTCTTTTTGCAGAAAAGGTACTTGACATACAATTATTGAAAAAATGGGTAAATAATGAACGATAATAATTACATAAGGAAAACTGTTCTCTTTTCCCATACTTTCTCTAAGACGGTCACAGAAAATCAGTAACTACATTTAAGACTTCCACGCATTGATATTGATGCCTTATCTTCCATTCTATGAGGCACACTTAGAGATAGATATTGATAAATTAAATTATTCAAAAGCTGGCAACCAGGTGTGAGAACATGATAAATGAAGAATAATCAAAGAAACTGGAAAGTTTGGCTTGGGAAAGGAAGATTTGGGTACAGAATAAAACTGTCTTCAAATACTTGAAGTGAGCGGGAATCAGGGCAAAAATTAGGCCAATAAATTCAGACTGAGTTTCTTCCGCAGTACAGAACTCTAGTAATTGGGGCCATCAGAGATAAAACAAGCTGCCTCAGGATTCCCTGAACTTCCCGTTTCTGGGGGGTGTCCCTGTAGAGCCCAAAGATCATATGATGGAGAATCTGTAGAATATTAGATCGTGGAGGACAAAGTATACCTGGCTTCTACAAAGTTCTCCTCCACCTTCAGAACGTGGTTTTTAGAATCTTTTTAAGAATTCTAGAATCTTAGAATCTGTTAAGTATTTTTTTAAATTCCTCTAAACCGCTGCTCCTTATTTAATAAAATGTTTGCACATGAAAATTTCTGCCCATCTCTTACTCCAGTGCTATGTTGATGGACAAGGCCACCATGTAGCCAAAGGCATAGCTCTGCATTTGGCTAGAACAGGGCTCAGAAGCATGGGATTGTCCAACATATACCCTGCATTCTGCTCAAACCCAAATTTAGGGCTTTATCAGTGTAAACTTTGCTCAAGTATGTGTGTTTGTGTATGTCTTGGGGTAATTTTTGCTTGTTGTCCTCAGGCAATAACTAATTAAGTGTGCAAGCTCTTCATATGAGAACCAAAGGCTATATTTGGAAAAGGGTAATCTAAGGACCAACTACATCAGAATCTCTTGGCATGTTTTAATAATGCATATTCCTGGATCTCACCTAGACTTACTAAATAAGACTCTTTAGAGGTTGGGCCCAGAAATCTGCATTATATCATGTAGGGAAGGAAAACTTATTTTCCCTCTACTTTTCTGGATTCTTAGCTGAGACAAAAATCAAATTAACTCAGAGAGGTAGCTTTATAATTTAGGCTTATATATCATCTTAGTAAGGAAAGGGGGATGAGGATGCAGGTCTCTTCAGGTAAATGATTAAAAAAACTTTTTAATTTTTCAATTACCACTGACATAGAATATTATATTAGTTTTAGGTGCACAACATAGTGATTAGGCAGTTATATAACTTATGAATGATCACCCCAGTAAGTACTACCCATCTGACACCACACATAGTTATTACAATGTTTTCGACTATATTCCCTATGCTCTACTTTACATTCCCATGACTGTTTTTATAACTGGCAATTTGTAAATCTTGATGCCTTCTCCTTTTCACCCTTCTCCCTCAACCTCACTCCCATCTGGCAACCATAAATTTGTTCTCTGTATCTGTTAGTTACTTTGTTTTGTTTGTTTATTTTGTTTCTTAAATACCACATATAAGTGATATCATATGGTATTTGTCTCTCTCTGACTCATTTCACTTAGCATAATACCCTCTAGGTTCATCCATGTTCTTGCAAATGGCAAGATTTTGTTCTTTTTTATGGCCAAGTAATATTCCATTGTAGATATATAGCACCTCTTTTTTATCCATTCTTCTATTGCTGGACACTTAGGTTGTTTCCATATCTTGGCTATCATAAATAATGCTGCAATAAACATAGGGGTGCATATATCTTTTCAAATTAGTGTTTTGGAATTCTATGGATAAATATCCAGAGGTGGAATTGCTGGGTCATATGGTAGTTCTATTTCTAATTTTTTGAAGAACCACCATACTGTTTTCCATAGTGGTTGTACCAATTTACAATTCAACCAATGGTGCATGAGAGTTCCCTTTTCTCTACAATCTTGCCAGCACTTGTTATTTGTTGACTTATGGATGATAGCCATTTGACAGGTGGTAGGTGACATCTTGTTGTGGTTTTAATTTGCACTTCCTCGATGATTAATGATGTTGAGCATCTTTTCATATGCCTATTGTCCATCTGTATGTCCTCTTTGGAGAGATGTCTATTCAAATTCTCTGCCCATTTTCTAATTGAATTTTTTTGGTGTTATGTTATATGAGTTCCTTATATACTTTGAATATTAACTCCTATTTATGTATCATTAGTGAATATCTTCTCTCATTCATTAGGTTGTCTTTTTCATTTTGTTGATAGTTTCCTTTGCTGTGCAAAAAGAGAGTAAGTGATTTTTAGGAAAGATGAATAGTCCCTTAGAATAGATGGAAGGTATCATAATTTTTGACAAGGTTTGTTCATTGAAAAGACTGATTTATTTTTGTGATAAGATTTGTCTGGATGTGGTATCATGTCTAGTCTCCTCTTCTATGGTGAGAGTCAGTCCGCCTGGTTGATAAAACTTCTGTCAAGGGAATTTAGGACAATAGAGTTCCTTTTGGAGGATCTGTCTTTAGGCAGATTCGAGAAGTTCAGAGAAAGCCTCTCAATGCATTTGCTGTTTTTCAAGTGCCTATAGCTCAAAATAATCAATATGCCAAAGTGGCATATTTTGAGCCAGCATGTCTTGAAGTCCTTCAGTCATATTTTGGGGTGATATATTCTGTAACCCTTCAAGAGCAACCCCAGATACTAATCATGAACTCTAAAGTTTGAGGCTTATAACTTTAGGAGGTAACAGGATATCAGTGAAAGGAACGTCCCTCTTCTGAATACAAATCAACCTCTTTGGGGAGAACTGCAAATGTCGAAAGACAGACTGGTCCATTAGGAAATATATCATCTGAATTTTTTCATTTCTAATTTTCTGAAAAAATATGTATTTAATTAAAATGATAAACATCAAATTATATTTTAATTGTGTAAGTCTTGAAAAGATATTTTAAATTATAATTATATAGTTCCCCATATATTTGGCTTAAAAAGAAATCAGAGACTACACACACAGACAAAAGGTAATTATGTGAGGAGATGGAGGTGTTAACTAAACCTATTGTGGTAATCATTTTGCAATATATATGTGTATCAAATCACCATGTTATACACTTTAAATTTATATATGTTATATGTAAATAATATCTCATTAGAGCTGGGAAAAAAAGAAATCGAGTAAAAAATGGAGCACTTGACATATGTAGAGTCTTTAAACAATATTATTGATAGTATTTTCAAACATCTTATGCAATAACCATGAAGAATGAGAAATACAGGAAAGTAAGTGACTTGCCTTACGAGCTCATAGTGAAAAAGTCTTATCCCTACAGTGGAAATCAAACCAAAAGTACACTGGAGAAATTACACAATACTTCTCATATTATGCTTGCACATTGTATCTCCAACTGGGCACTGTTCCAGGTTGTAGAAAGTAAACTAAGCTGTATATGAAAACAATTCCTGAGATTTAGATTTTCTTTGAATTAGGACATACTTATTCATCAGGAAATATCTCACATCAAGCAGCCTTTGCAAGAGACTGCTACTCATAATCTGAGATATCAGACATATTTTCTTCAGCAATGACTAAAAAATTAAAATGAACATCAAAAGCTTAGAAATTTAAATGAAAAAAAAAACAAACCAGCTTCCATTGAGAAGATTGATATATTTAAGACCTAGACTTTTAAAGAAACACAGAATAGCTAGCACATCTGAGTCTCACAATTGTGTTTCAAAAACTTGTGTTCTAGCTCTGGCTTTGCTAATTTCTGACAAGCATAGCATTCGATTTCACTAAAACAAATTCTCCGCTACCTGTGAATCAAATGATAGCAATTATGTTCAATGCTGTCTATGTCCTAGAGGTTCCCACTGTGAAGAATTTGCAAATAAAAAGTACTATGAAAATGACAAGTGATGGTAATATAAATAGAGATCATTTGTGTTTTCAAATTGCAGTTTACTCCCAGTCTCAACTGATGCTTTTTTAAAATTTTATTTCTATTGCTATTACTAGAAATCGTATGAGCTTACTTATCATCCTGTTGTCACTGACTTCCAAGTGGTCAATCAAAATAGCATGGCACTGTGCCACTTGGGCAGCACATATACTAAAATTAGAACGATACAGAGAAGATTAGCACGATCCCTGTGCAAGGATGACACACAAATTCATGAAGCATTCCATATTTTGTGCAGTGCCCCAGCTCCTCACACCCATGGCTGCTTAACACACACACACTCACACACACACACACACACACACACACACACACACACACACGGATAGCATGATACTGTATCCAGAGGCAAAGATTTTCCAGTAAAGAGAAATAGATATATAGGAATGCTATAAGGTTTTTTTGTTCGTTTTGGGGATTAAAATTCGGGAATATCATGCTGTGTTGTGTTGATCAAATGCAGGAGGTAAATTTAGAAAGAACAGTCAACTTCATTTCCAGCTATGCTTTTTTTTAAAAAAAATGCTTATAACAGCTTTATTCTCAATAACAATCCAGATGTTCCTCAATGGATAAACTGTCAAACGAACTGGTACTTCCATACCATGGAACACCTCCCAGAGACAAAATGGAATGAACTATTGATTCGTTTGACAATCTGAAAGAATCTCAAGAGAACCATACCAAGTGAGAAAAACCAATCATAATATGTTATATATTGTATCATTCATTTCTGTAACATTCTAGAAATCAGAAATTATAGACATGGAGTAGAGATTAGTGGTTGCCAGGGTTAAGAAAAGGATGGGTGTAGGACAGAAATGGTTGTGGTTTATCCAGAATACTTTAGATAATATGTTGTGGATTGTAATTTAAAAAGCTCTTTTCCTGAGGTATAACTTATGTATGTACATGTATAGATGTGCATAAATTGTGTTAATTATAAATATGCAGTTCAAAGAATTTTTATTATGTATACACCCAGGTAACTTTCATTCAGATCAAGATGTAGAAAATTTTCAGCCCTCCAAAAAATACTTTAATTTCATTTAAAATAATATATTTAAATTGAAATTAAAACAAATGAAACATTTAAGTATTTGACATGTTAAAATATTTAAATAAAATGTGATAAAACATTACAGAAAACTTGAAAAATTAAGAGAAGAAACAAATTATCCATTGTTTTGCCACCTTAATAAAACCGCTTTAATTTCCAATAACTTCATTCATCTTTTTTCATGTGTATTTTTTAAATTATAAGCAGAGTAGTATATATAAAATTTCAAATTCTTTTTTACCTGACATTGAGTCATATGCATTTTTTATGATGTTTCATGATTCCTTGTATTTATAATCGATCCAGCACTGACAAACATACTATAATTTTCTTAACAGCATTTTGCTCTTTGCTGTGATGAAAATTTTTGTATATAGGAATTTTTTCAGTTTGGCAAGTGGGTTTTTAAATACCCATTTTACTAAAAACACAGAAAACCCACACCTTTTTTTAGTACTGTCGGGGAGGAACAAACTTTCCTCTATCCTCAAGGTTCTTCTGGCTGGTTTAATAATCAAATAGACATGAGACAGAGTAACAAGAGAAAATAACCAGATTTCATACATTCCTATGGATGAGAACCCCTCATACGTGAGGGAGTCAGAGAGCCCATATGTAGGAGAGGTTCAGAGATAGAAAGGGCACATGGGTGTATAAGACATCCTGAGCTAGGGATGAGGTAAGGTGTCTTGGAGCTTCGGTAGGTCACTGCAGGGAGAGCACATGTTCAGTAATTATTAATTTGTCCTGTCATATAGACAATAAAAGTCATTTCTGGTGATAACTCTTATCACAGGCTGGGCTCTTAATTTAAATTCTTCTAGATAATTAAGGTGGGGGGCAGAAGTTTCTCTTGAGCGCACAAGGTCTTGGTGGTCTTTAGCTCAAAATAATTCACATACCACGGAGGCACATCTTGGGGTGGCTCTTTCTGAATCCCTATAGAATCTTTGCCAAGACATCAACTTTATTGACCTTCTCTTCAACAAACATAGAATCACAGTGCACACGTCTAAAAGGGGCCTTGGAATTAACAGTTCTGCCTAATTTCTGTAAGATTTCCAAGAGACAGTCATTCAATTTTAGTCTGACCACTCCGCTGGTTTTAGAATCGCTATTGCCATATTCATTATGGACACATAAGACTAATGTGTAGGTTTTTGAGCCAGCCTCTCAGGCTTCCCTATAAATTACCATTGCCACCACCCCACCCCACTGCAGTAACTTCTATCCACTGATTTTAGTTGTTCATTTGTCATTCTTCCTTTGTGCTCACTATATTCTATTTCTCTATTGAATTCCTCCCCACCCTTCTCCATCCTGCTTTCTGACCCTGGAGGCTGGCCTGAATGAACTAAATCAGCTCATGGCTGCTAGGGCCCCCATTAAGGAGGAAGAAGCATGAAGTGCGGGTATTTTACTCTCCTGGTTGCCTCCATGCAGGATCACTTAAAGCTGGCTGTGTCCCTTCATTAAGGATCATATCTCCTCTCAAGGTGAATTTCTCCACAAAACTTTTTTGAGTTTCTCTTTTTTACACATCCTTTCAGGCATGAGATAATGGCCCTAGCGTACTGCTCTGTCCTTGTCCCTCTTGAAAAACCCATTTGGATTACCCTAATTTGAGCAAACATCTGTTTGCTGTTTCCTGCTTGGATGTGTCTGACTCTACATAATACATGTAACCAGATTGTCACAAAACCCGGAGTTATAACTATTTGCCTTATTGCTACTGATGGTTGAACGATCCAGAAAACACTGGCACAGCTCACCCTGCTCACCTAGTATTTATCACTGCATTGCTCAGTTACTTCACAATTCACTGTCAGAATGAGAAACTTCACTCATGAATTTAGGTGATAAAGTTCATTCTAAATCACTTATGAACTAAAAGAGTTTGTTTTGCTTTCCTTTAAAGTTCAGATTTTTATCTCATGGAAATTTCATGTCGGATAAGTATCTGTGCTAGAGCTATTTTATTAACAGCATGAATAGAAGACATTAGAGGTAGATATGTATTTTCCCTTGGTGAATGTTCAGTGCAATGGATGAAATAATAACTCTGGTAATCACGCTTAAAAAAAAAAAAAGAAAGCCATCTTCTCTGAGTACTGTAGTTATTTTATATCTGTAAGACAAGCTCCTGTATAAACTGAAATAATTCTTCCAGACTTTTGGGAGCGTGATTTGGCAGTTACTTTCTGGGTGTGCTTAACCTAAGTTTTCATTTTATAGCGCAAATGCTTTTTGAGTATTAAAGACGTGCTAAAAAGGTTAAGACATAATATAATTGCTAGGTTAATTATTTTCTTCTAGAAGGAATGCTTCAAACTGGATAAAAAGAAAGAATAAATCCCAAGTATTAACTCAATTTATTATATCAATTTTTTGATATGATTCTTCTGACTACTAGTTGAACTTATTTTGCTCTTACAGAAGAGAGGGTTTGGATCAGTAAGTGGAAAAACAAGTAAAGGGCTGAATCAAGGCCAAGAGAAACTTGGGCTTCCTCACCATGTATTGAGTAGTTATCTCTTCTCATTTTCCTTACTGGATCTTATCCATTTCCATGTCTCCAATTACCACCAATCACAGATAACTCCCAAAATAAATCTCAAGCATAGACCTACTTGCACTCCAGATCCATCAATACAACTACGTTCTTGACATTGCCAAGTGGATATGTCCCCCAAATACCTCAAATTCATGACTTTTTTTTTCCTGTACTCAGGTTTGCTTCTCTTCCTGTGTTCTCTGCTTCAGGGAATGACACCACCATCTACCCTGATACACAAGGCAGACACCTAGGGATCACCATTGAAACATTATTCTCTTTGTCCCCTCAACGCACCTCATCTACTTTCTCCCCAAAATATATCTCAAAACGTATCCACTTTGTCCTCCAGGACCAACTCTCTAGTCCTGCTACTTTCACCTCTTGTTTTTGCCCAAACAACTCAGTCACTTCCTAACTCAATATCTCAATATCTACTCTTCCCATCTTTTCAACTAGTTTTCATACTACAGCTCAAGTGACTGTTTTGAAATGCAAATATGTTCATGTTACACACACGTGCGCGCGCACACACACACACACAGCCTTCATCCCTCATTAAAACTTCAGTGCCTTCCTTTTTCTTTTATCATAAAAATCAAAAATTTTAACATGGCCTATGAATCACTGCACATTCCGGTCCTGTCCTGCTTCTCCAATCTTATTTCTACTCTACCACTTATTAACTGCATAGCCTTGGGATAAGTTACTTCTCTGTGTCTCAGTTTCTTCATCTTTAAAATGGGAATAATATTAATATCACTCACTTAGGATTGTTGTGAAGATCAGTGTAAAGTGCTTAAAACTTACGTAGTAGGTACTCAACAAATATTAGCTCTTATTAACACATCTTAGCTCCTTCAGTCACTGACATTTTTTCTCATAGGTGTTATATTTCCTTCCACCATAGGGCTTTTGCACAGTATGTTCACTCTGGAGCACTAATGCCTCCCATCATAAACTGGTATCATTTCTTCCAGGAGGCCTTCATGATCTCATTGACTTCATCAAGTCCTTCTCTTACATGATTTCACAACAACATACACTTTTCCTTAATAGCACTTATCACAATTATATTTTTACATTTATTTAGGCATTCACATGACTTTTTTTTTCTCTGTCTCTTGGCTGCAAGTCCATGAGAACAGGGCCGATGGGATCATTTCTCTCCCTTAATGCTGTATCCTTAGCCCATAACATCTTGCCTGGCATCAAACAGGTATTCAATAAATGAGTTGCATGAAGAAAAGGAATCTCATTGTACCCTGAGAGGACTTCCAAGGCAATGGGGCTCTCCGACATTGTCCACAGATACCTTTCTCCTCTGCCAAATAGCAGCACCTGTGTGAGTAAGAATGGGTGTTTCTCAAGGAAACTCTGCCAGACCATAGATCCCTTATTAAGTTTTTTCAGGATTTTGATGGTTAATCCCTTCTCTATGTTTAGGTCATCCCTAAGAGTACTATTTCTAGTAGACATATGGTTCCGAAAACATGCTCCTCAATAAGGCCAAACTTACACATACAAAACAGTAATACTCATTTGAAGAATTGTCACAGGAGAGTTTAGCCATTGACGTCTGTCTTGACTAGGAGATATCAGACAAGTTGTTATCCTGGCTCCTTTGATTGTCTTTTCCTCAGGTCTGGTTCTAGTTTGCTCCATTTTAACTTGCTCCTTCTTTCTAGTACTACACAAGGGTGAAATAATAATAATAGCTAACATTTATTGGGTGTTGGTGTTTGCTATTGCCAGGCACTATGCCATGCTTTCTCTATATGTTATTTCACTAACTGTTAATTAGAGAAAGGAAATCTCTCAGGTAAATGCTATTATTATCCTCATTTTACAGTTGAGAACATGGAGGTTTGGAGAGATAAAGAAACTTGCCTAATGCTGAGTAGTAAGTAGAGGAGACAGATTTTGAACCCAAGTAGTCTGATGCAACAGCTCGCACCTTTATATGATGCACCACACTGCCTATGTACCACTAATGATTTCTTACTGATTCTAACTCATAGCCTTTCATCCAGTTGGGTAAGTGCCAAAAACCATTCAAACTGTCATCTTAAATTTCCAAACACATTGTGAACACAGACATCATACACGTTGGGATCAGATGGCAAAGTTATCCAGATTCAAAACAGAACACATCTTGATCTGTGATTGGTATATCATGAATGCGGGCACAATGTAGGCACTCAATAAATACTTATTTACCGAATGAAAAATTGGATCACACCATTCAAACTATCATATTTTTTACACAATTCAGTGTCCTCTCCAACAGTGTAGAGTGAAAGATTTTCTTCTTAATTCATTCTCTATGACCTAGACAATCTGATCATAAATGCATAACCTGGACAACCATCCATACATTGATTCCACAACTATTGATTGGCTAAGGTACAGTGTGTCCTGCCTTTGCCTTCCTGGAGAATGGACTCATTTTTCTTCTGATGACTATACCACCTAGCATCTCTTCCGTCTTCTCCCCTTTCCTAGTCCGGCCTATCCAATGCTTCTCTCTGTGATGCTCTACACAGGCATGAAAGTTTCACTGTTACTGTTATCTGTAAGCCCTTCTCTCTTGAGCCTGACCTCTTTTGTACAGCAATAGGTACCTTGCTGTAGATTCCATAATGACTATGATTTTTAGTAAACATTTCTATCTGAAGTAAACTCATTATAATAAAAAATAATTCTTGTCTCTTATTGTGAAGAAATATGTATTCACTGAATATTTTTTAAATTTCATATCAGCAGCCCAAATAACTATTATATAGATAATATTTAAAGAACTTTACTATATGTTCAATGCTGAGCTAACAAAATTACATTCCTATTATAATTTTACAGACGAAGAAAATCCACCAAGGTGTGAAAAGACTTTCTTAAGATCCTTAGCTGGTATGTGCGAGTCTGGATTTACACTTAGGTCTACCCACTTTTAACACCAGCAATCTCTATCACTGACAACATCTTTTTAAAGGCCAATTAGTATTCTGTTGTATAACTATACCAAAATACTTAACAGGGCCTTCTCTATTATTGGATTTTCTGCTTGTTTCTGATATTTTTAAAATATTAGAAATAGCACTTTGAAGAACATTAAAGTTAAACAGTTTCTTTGAAGTAAAAGTAATATTATCGTTTCTCTCAGAGTACATAAGTAATATATGCTTACTGTAAAAAATCAAGCAATACATAAAATTGTAAGGGAGAAGGTAAATATCATTTGATATTCTACTACTCTGTAATAACTGCCTTACCATTAACATTTTGCTGTTCACAATCTTATGGTTTTTTTATTCAATCACACATGTACACCATACATTATCTCACATAAATGGACTTCTATGTTTCTGCCTCTTTTCTCCATTCCCTACCACTCCAATTAATCTTATATATGGATGTAGACAGGAGGTACATTTTTTATTTTATAAAAATGGGATTGTTTAGTTTACAAAAATAGGAAAGAGAAATAACTTCTCTCCAATTTGTTCTCACTTAAAAATACATCATGAGAGGCTTCTGCTCAAGACAGCAGGGTAGGTTAATGCTGCACTTGCCTCCTCCCATGACCACACCAAAATTACAACTAAACTACAGAAAAAACATCATTGAGAACCACCTGAAGACTAGCTAAACAGAAGTCTTATACTTAAGAATTTACAGAAGAAGACATGACGAGACTCATTGGAGGGCAGAGACACAGAACAGGCAGGCCCCACACTCAAGATATGGTGATTAAGAAACAAGAGGTGTATCTTGGCCACAGTCGTTCTCCCCTGAGGAGCAAGGGGTCCCAGCCCCGACAAGACTTCCAAACCCAGGGTTTCAATGCTGGGAAGAGAAGTCCCCATAACTTCTAGCTGTGAATAACAGCAGGGATTATGGCTGAGTGAGACAGAGGCTTCTGGAGTCCAAGGTGTTCCTCTTCAAAGGCTTGTGTAAAGATTTATTCACTGATGAACTCACTCACTTTGAGCTCCAGTACTGAGGCAGCAACTCAAAAAGCATCAGGAACATACGAGGAAGAACTGAATTGTTTTGCTTCAGAGTGAGGGCTAGAGAGAAAATTCTCTCTGCCATTTCGTTCCTTTGTTGAGCCCTCCATCCACACAGCCTGAAGGTGCAGGCAGGGACTATGTCTGAGTCTCCCTCAACCTGGCTAATACCGTAGGCTCTACCCAAGTGATTCTTTGAAACCCCATCACAACCAACTTGTAGGCCCACCCAAGCTGCTTCCAGTGGATTTTACATACAAATAATCTGTTTTGGCTCATGCTGCAAACTTTTCTAAAATTTATCAAAGGTTCACAAACCCCAAACAATCAGTATCTGGCCTTGACTTGCCCTGTACCTCTTGCTAAGTGGCCCCTACCCTAAAACTAGTGGCAGCCTGCCTTGGTTCACAGCTTAGGCTCTCCCAGTTTCTTCCAAGCTCAGCACAAGCAGCAACCATCTTCAGATCACTCTGTAGCTCATCCAGGTGGCCCAAGGCTGGGCACAGGCAATGCTGACCTTGGCCAGCACCAGAACCACCCCCAAGAGGCTCCAGAACCAACACATCCAGTGGCCAGTTTCAGAACACAGAACATCACACCAGAACATCACTCAACCACCTCCATAAATGACACATCCAAAGGGTGGACTCAGCAGGCACCAGAGCCTTATTAAAGCTAATCCTGTTCCATGGTGTCAGCTCATGCACAATATTTCCTCTGCTATAGCACTGGCCATTTCTCATAGCCAATCAGCCTAAGGATCAATCCCCATCATTGATGTGCAAAGAACAATCAAGGCTCAACTACAACAGAAGGCCACACACAACCCATACAAGGGACAAACCTGAAGCACCTGCTCAGGTGACCAGGGAGACTGGAACCATTGGGCCCCACAGGACACCAAATACATAAGGCCACTTTACTAAGACCAGGAGACATAACAGTCCTACCTAATACGTAGAAACAAACATAAAGAGGCAGCCAAAATGGGGACACAAAGAAACATGTCCCAAATGAAAAAACAGAACAAAGCTCCAGAAAAAGAACTAAACAAAATGAAGACAAGCAATCTACTACATGCAGAGTTCAAAACACTGGTTATAAAGATACTCAATGAATTTAGGGGAAGAGTAGATGAACTCAGTGATAACTTTAACAAAGAGATAGAAAACATAAAAATGGAGAAAGAAACATAAAAAAGAACCAGTCAGAAATGAAGAATACAATAACTGAAATGAAGAATACCTTAGAAGGAATCAACAGTAGATTAGATGAAGAAGAGGATCAAATCAGCAACTTGGAAGAAAAGGTAGCAAAAAAACACCCAATCAGAACAGCAACAAGAAAAAAGAATCCAAAAATAAATGCAGATAGTTTAAGGGGCCTCAAGGACGACATCAAGTATACCAATATTACATCATAGGGGTACCAGAAGGAGAAAAAAGAGAGCAAGGAATTGAAAAACTATTTGAAAAAATAATAATGGGAAACCTTCCTAACATGGCAAAGGAAATAGACATACAAGTCCAGGAAGCACAGAGAATTCCAAAATTGAAAAACTCAGAAAGGCCCAAACCAAGACAAATCATGATTAAAATCCCAAAGGTGGAAGACAAAGAGAGAACCTTAAAAGTAGTAAGAGAAAAGCATTGAGTTACCTACAAGGGAACTCCGATAAGACTGTTGGCTGATTCCTCAAAAGAAACTTTGCAGGCCAGAAGGGATTGGCACAAAATATTCAAAGTAATGAAAAGCAAAGATCTACAACCAAGATTACTCTACCCAGAATTGAAGGGCAGATAAAGAGCTTGCCTGATTTAAAAAAAAAAAAAAAAAGCTAAAGAAGTTCATTGCCACCAAACTAGTATTACAAGAATGTTAAAGGGACTTCTTTAGGAAGAAGAAAAAAATTAAAAATGTGAATAATAAAATGGTAATAACTACTTTAAATGTAAATGAATTAAATGCTCCAATCAAAAGACATATGGTGGATAAATGGATAAGAAAACAAGACCCTCACATATGCTGCCTACAGAGATTCACTTCAGATCAAAAGACACATACAGACTGAAAGTAAAGGAATAGAAAAAGATATTTCGTGCAAATGGAATAAAAAAAAAAGGCTGGAATGGCGACATTTACATCAGACAAAAAAGACTTTAGAACAAAGGCTATAACAAGAGACACAGAAAGACCCACTGGTTCCACTTCTGGGTATTTATTCAAGGAAACCCAAAGCATTGGTTCAAAGAGATGTGTGCATTCTGTGTTTATTTATAATGGCGGGGATGTGGACGCAGCCTAGGTGACCATCGATAGACAGATCAATGGGGAGGATATGGTGCATTTATGCAGTGGAATGTTACTTAGCCATAAGGAGGGGTAAGTTCTTGCCAGTTACAATGGCATGGGTGAACCTAGAGGGTATTGTGCTGGGTGAAGTAAGTGAGGAAGGAGATGGATTCATGGATGTGGAAAACTTATTGATGGTTGCCAGATGGGAGCAGGGTTGGGGAGATGGCTGAAAAATAAGAAAGCATTAAGATGTGCAAATTGCCAGTTATAAAAACAGCCACAGGGATCTAACGTACAACATAGGGAATAATAGTCAATAATATTGTAATAACTATGTATGGTGTCAGATGAGTACTATACGAATTAGGGTGATCATTTCATAAGTTATATAAATGTCCAATCACTATATTGTATACCCAAAACTAATATAATATTGTATGTTAACTGTAATTGTAAAATAAATAATTATTTTATAAAAAGAAAGAAGAAAATATATCTTGAAAATTTCTCCAAGAATACTAGTATAGATCTAACTCATTCTTTTTAATGACTTCATACTATTCCATTGTATGACTATGCCATAATCATTTTACTCTGGCGTATTGAATCATTCCTCTACTAAAGCAAATTTCATTTAGTTTTCTCTTTTACTCTGAAAATCCAAGAAAGTTTCAATCAACATCCTTGTACAAATACACTTACTTAAAAATGTGACTCTACTTCCAGGGAACACATTTCCCGAGGTTATAGTCTTGTGTAACTTCTAAACCTAGGCCAGAGGATATCCTATATGTCAAATCTGACTAACCCTCTCCTCCCCATTTTTATATGACCTGTGAGCTAAGAATGGATTTTATATTTTTTAGTGGTTGAAAACAATTTAAAGAAAGAATAATATTTTGTGCCACATGAAAATTATATGAAATTCAAATTTCAGTGTATAAATAGTTTTATTGGATACAACCACGCTCATTTATTTATATATTGTCTGTGTTACTTTCATGCTACCATAGCAGAGTTCAGTAATTTTTACAGAGAGTATATGGCCTGCAAAGCCCAAAATTTTTGCTATCTAATCTCTCAGTATACAAAAGTTTACTGACCCATGATCTAGGCAATTGATTGTATTTCTATTATTGCTATTAAATGGACAGGGTAACTATTATTTATACACACACACACACACACACACACACCATACACACACACACACACACACACACATATATTTTAGGGTAGGAGAGGGAAAAATTAATAGCCAAGAAATCTGGGGGATTATTTAAGGACATATTGAAATAATACATATATTAATTATTCCCTTTGTAGAAAAATAACTTTGATATTTTGATTTTAATAATTATTAGCATAGGAATAATATATGGGATGATGGGAAGATATGTTCTCTCTCTCTCTCTCTCTCTCTCTCTCTCTCTCTCTCTCTCTCTCTCTCTCTCTCTCTCAGATCCGCCCTCCCTTCTCTCTTCAACATCCCTGCAAGGTCATTCTCCTTTTCTGACTCCACCCACCACTAGAGGTCTCCTCTTTTTCTCTGAACTACAGCAATTGTCAATAATACTCCATTTAGCTCTTAATTCTTGTGTATCCTTACTTTTCTCTGTTTTACATGTGTATGTATTGTATTCCAGATGAGATTCCTTACCTAGGCCAGAGCTGAGCACATGGTAGAAGCTTGATACTATCTTGATTATATCCAATCAAGATACTAAGCTTGATTATATCTTCCCTTAAAATCAACCTTCAAATAGTCAAACAGGACTGACGGCATTCTTAGCATATGCCCTCTGAATTTTGGGGGTGGTCATTTTGATTAGAGGCACAGATTGTCTCCTTTAACCTGTGATTAGTGGCATTTTTGTTTCATGTCACTTCTAAGATTGTTATCCCATTGCCTTGTGATATACTGCCAGCATACTCTGATTCACCAATTTATAAGAGGAAACCCTCAGATTAAAGAGCAACCTGTTAGACCACTTTCAGTTAATAGAAGAGGAAAAGTGAATAGTCATTTATTAAACACCCACTTAGATGGCAAGCAGTCTGCTAGGAATTTTACATTAGGTAGGAATGTTATTACTGATTTTCAGATGAGGGGGTGGGGTTTCAGTAAATTTCAATAACTCCTCTTAGCTTAAGTGGTAGAAAGGAAACAAAACAGGAGGTAACTGTAAAGGAATTTGAAGTTTAACCTTACTGATAGGACTGAGAAAGTCAGCTCTTTTCCTGTGCTTGCTTCATCTCTATATCTCACTCTCTTACCCTCACTCATACCAAACCAATATTTTGAGATAATGTGTAGAGCTCATAGCACAGAGTTTGACACATGATATTCACTCCAAAAGTATCATCTCTTCTTCCTCTTACTCTCTTCCACTTCTATCCCCCAACCTCTACATACCTCTTTAAAATTAAGTGGCTCTTTTAACTCCATTTTAAAGCTTATTATTTAGGAAAGCACTCTACACATCTAGCCTTATCTGTTTCTTTGTTCATGCCATTTCTCTATTTCAAATTCCTTTGCGTCTCTTTCTGTCAATTGAAATCCCCCTCCACATTCCTTAAGGTATTTTGCAGAGGCAACATCCTCCATGACATGTACCCTGACCTCCTTGGCAAAAAAATGATCTCTCCCGTTCCATCTCTGAGTGCCTAGACCCTTTGTTTGCTCCCAAGTTGTGACAGTCTTCCCATATAGCCTTTACTATAGTTATTAGTGTACATATTTAATCTGGTCTGTTAGATTTAATCATCTTGATGCAGAAATTTTGTGAAGTTTCTCAAGTGGTGCCTTGTATAAGTGGTTACTCTGTAAGTGGGAATTAAACTGAATGAATGGAAAGTGAGCACGAAAATAATATTGGTAGTCCCCTCCCCTTTTTAGGAAAAAGATTTTAAGCTACTCCATAAGTTACTTATAGCCAATACTTCCTTAACTAGAGAGTCATTCTGTTTTCATTAGCTAGAAAACAATTTTGGATGGAATCTGAAATTTGGAGGGAAATATTTTAAAGTTCTGCTGGGTAGTTAAGAAAACGAGAACAAGTGTCAACCTGTTTATTTACTGCAAATGTTAACAATGAGAAAGCAAAATATCCCCATTGCATTGTCAGCTCATTTGGCTGCAAGAATATTTAATCCTTAGCATTACTCTTAAAATAGAAGAAAGTAAATAATAGTAATGATAGATGAGTAAATAATAATGAGACCCCTGCTTCAAACAGGTGGGTCTTAGAAGAAATAATCCCCAGCTTCTGATGTAACAACCTAGGGGAACACAAACCTACTTCTGATGACAAGAGTGTGGGGAAAAAGTTGGGCTCTGATCATAAGGTGGAAGGCACTAGTTCTTATATATAACTCATTTTAAATGAGTTTTTAAACCCAACCCTACTTTTCTATCTCTTCCCTGGGACGGGCGCTGCCTCTGTTGGGGTCTTCTGCAAGCAGCTTCTGATTGAGGGTGTGAAAGTGACATGTGATATATTCCCACTAAAACTCTACAGGAATGGGGAAGAGCAACTGGGAAGAAAGAAAAGGAGGCCAAGAAAGAGGAAATGAGCAAAGTCCTATGGAGAGTAATTTTAGTTCAATCCTATAGGAAGTCCTGAAGACACTACAGATCAAGGTTGTCAAATAGAAATATAAGACAAGCTACATATGTCACTTTAAATGTTGAAGTATTCACATTTAAAAAGGAGGTGAAATTAATTTTAATGTTTTATTGAACACTATACAAAAAGCATTATCACTTTAATGTGTAATCAGTAGAAATATTATTAACATTCTTCATACTAATTCTTTGAAATCCAGTCTGTATTTTACACTTTCAGCACCTCACAATATGGACTAGCCACATCTCAAGTGCTCAGGAGCCACATATATGAGCTATCGTATTGGACAAAACAGATCTAGGTGATTTCTCAGAGTTATGCTGATCAGGTTGAGGGAGCTGAATTATTTTCATCTTTTCCTTACTTAGTTAAGGGCAGCCCCTGGACATGTAATCTCAGGTACTTAAGTGTTCCTTACAGGCAGGCAACTGAGGTGAGTCCTTCTCTCCCAGCTTTACGTCTTTAAATCTCAGGAAAAAATACTCTGACTGGCCTGATTTGGGTTTTGTGTCCATTTTTTAAACCAACTACAGAGGCCAAGAAAGTTAGCATCATAATTTGTCCTGTTGAGTCATGAGTTGATATAAGGAAGAAAAATAATTTTCCCTTTACCCTTGTGAGTTCTTAGCTGAGACACCTATAACAAAAGACAGATTAACAAGAGAAAAACAAAAAGAAAGTTGTTAACATGCGGGAGATACCCAAGTAAAAATGAATAACTCTCAGAGGTGGCTTTGAATTCAGGCTGAAATACCATCTTAATAGGGAAACAGAGAGAGGATGTAGGCCTCTTAGGGGAGAGTAAATCATTTGTAGGAAAGATAAATGGGCTCTTAGAAGAATAAATGGGAGGTGTAATAGTTTGTGACAAGGTTTGTCTTGTGGTGTCACTTCTAGTCTCCGCTCCTGTGATGAGAGTCAGTCCTCCCTGGTCAATGAAACTTCCAGGAAGGGGATTTATGACAACTGAGTTCCTTTTGAAGGATCTGTCTTTAAGCAGTTAGGAGTTCAGAGAAAGCTTCTCCCTGCATTTGCTCTTTTTCAAGTGCCCACAGCTCAAAATAATATGCCAAAATGACATATTTTGAAGTGACATCTCCTGAACTCCTACAGTCATATTTTGGGGTGGCATATCCTGCTCTCTTCACTAACCTGCAACTAAGAGTAAAAAGAAAAAATTGAAGTCAGGAGCATAGTACAGATATAGTAACAGGACAATTATGTTATCTACACATCTATCTCAATGTGTGCCATTGTTGGCATTCAATTTTTTAAAAATAGTAGCATATTTTATTAGAAATCCACTATTTTATACAGAATTACAGAGTCTGAGTTTAATTTTATACAAGTCAACACAGTTCGTAGTGTTTGAAAGACTCCATTATTCTCGGGACATGTGGATATATTTCCATCCTGAATCCAGGTTTATCTCATGAGCGGTGGTTCCTAGTGTTGGTTTTTTTGTTTGTTTGTTTGTTTTAAAGAAGTTTAAGGGAAAATAAGGTAATGTTTAGAAAACTAGGAAACACTAGGATTTCTAGGCAGTTCCAATACTCGTCCTTATGATTTCAGGGTTACTGTAGTTTCTTGGGATCCACTGTCCCTTTCAGAACTGCCTGCAGTCCAAAGCTCCCCAGATGTTTGAAGACTGAAGTGCATTTTGAAGTTTGAATTCTCCTGGGAGTCCGCACAAACTTAAACTGTGACTCATTTATGACTCTTTTTTGATATGATTTTACATCCATCAAATGCCTCCGCAAGTCTTCAAAATTCCATCGCAATCAAGGCAATTCACGAATGGGAACAAGTTCCTTAGGTTTCATTTAATTGTAAATAAATTCTTTATTTCCTTGAGAAAATTAGAGTGTACCAAGAATGAAGGTTCTGGAATCAAACTGTTTGGTGTCATATACCAGCCATACCACTACTTAATAGTGTGACTTTGGGCAAATTACTTTACTCCTTAAGTTCTCGGTTCCATCTTATGTGAAATAGGGATAATAATTGTACCTACTTCATAGTGTTGTTGTAATGATTTAACAGAATAACTCATGTGTATTTCTATTGACAGTACCTGTCACTTAGAAAGCATTTAATAAATGTTAACTAGCGGGCAAGAGAAGATGTAACATGGTTTGAGTTTCTCAGACTTCAACAGGAGGTAGTTTACTATATCCCTTCAATGGTATTCCATAACTCAACCATCTGAATTTTTATATTCTGATTCAACTTTTCTTACATATTATAAACTAGTGATGGTTAAGGATATGATTGTGAAGTAAATTTTCATAAAACTTAATGACACAAAGATGAACTTTCCTGGTGAATACTATAATAGGAACAGCCTTTTATTTCAAGTTGAAGACATTGCTTTATCCTTTCTCTCCAACCTTTCATTGTAGTTCCCATATTGATACAGAACTGGGTGAGTGGGAAGGAAGAAAATGTCTGGAAAATGGAGTACTTAGCTGCAAAACAATAGTTCAAACAAGAAGAGATGGAGAGAGTTAAACGATAAGTTTAAGATCCCTGCCCACTGACTGTAACAGAGGCTTGAGAATAAGTTTAGATAAGTTCTAGAAAATAAATGTTTTTGCATAGTCTGACTGAATTATTAAACCCTCCCAATCAGTGCCAGCTTCGTAATTTGTGGGTCCTAGTGCAAAATGAGAATGTAGAGCTCCTTGTTCAAAAACAGAAGAAAAAGGAATATTAAAGGTACTAAAATCTAAAGCTTTTTCTTTTCTTCCACAATCTCTTTTTCAATTTGCCATGTTTTCTTACTTGCTGTTTAATGTTGTTCTAAATAAAAAAAATCAGAATTTTTAATTATTAGCATGAACTTTACCATTTGTCTTTACATTGTGCGATGCCAGTTTTAAATGCAGATATAAGCTATTAATTTGTAAGCAAAATCATTGAAATTACGTGATTTATATTTTGAAGCTCTTATATGCGTGTGTGTTTCATCCTTATCAGAATAGTGGAAACACTCCACAGAACTAACTCATCTGTTTTATTGCTACTTCTTGATACTTTCGTGTTCTACTAACATTCTAATTTTAGTCTAATGATAAGGAAGAACCGAAAGGAAAAGGAGTTATAGGTTGCCCTATCTTTCTTTTTCTTTCTATATCATTATTTTCAGCACGAGTGGTTGGCTAATACCGAGAAATGACAGGAGTAAGAAAAGGTGTGATAGGGTTCCTTGCTTATTTGTGTTTCTTAGAATGCACTGCCTTCTTTCTGTGTTGGAAGCCAAGTTCTGGTTCCTACGGAAAGTGTGGCCTCTGCGGACTATCAGTATCCTTGCTTACTCAGTCATAGATGTAACTTGTTTACTTTATGCTAGCTTTGAGTCTCATTGAACTCCCATATATCATGGATTTGATGGAATTTTGGCTCGTGGGGTAACTTGAACACTATATGTGAATAGGGTGGCAAGAAATAGCAGAAATATTGCATATATCTACCTTGCTCACACTATTGCTTCAGTGTTTCATCAAACTTCACTTACAAAACACAAGTTCAAAGATAAAGTTGTTAAGAATTTCAAGACAGAGACAGCAGAACATTAAACTAAGTATGGGGTCTTCTGAGAACAGGGCCCTGTGCAGTCGACTACATTGGTCACAGACCCATGAAGCCACTCTGCCTGCCATATATCTTTGGGTCAAACATCTCAAATTTCTTGCTGGGTGTGAAGAGACTGCTCATCGCCACCTCATAATTCTCTTCTTCCTTGGTAACAGAACTCCAATTTTATTTGGTGTTG
The DNA here is from genome assembly GCF_000325575.1 of Pteropus alecto. Classification (NCBI taxonomy): domain Eukaryota; kingdom Metazoa; phylum Chordata; class Mammalia; order Chiroptera; family Pteropodidae; genus Pteropus; species Pteropus alecto. The sequence continues at coordinate 745,428 of NW_006434897.1, forward strand.
TAAGGTGCTCAGCTAAATACATTTTCCAGCATCTTCTGCAGTTACTATACCCACTTGAGCAAGTTTTTGTTAATTAGATGTATGCAAAAGCATTGTACGGGTTTTAGGGATAGCAGCCTTTTTTCTCCTTTTCAGCTGCTTGGAATAGAGTTGTGATAGTTAGAACTCCAGCAGATATCTTGGAACGTGGGATGACCTTGAAGATGGAAGTTTGGTTCTCAAATGAGGCAGACAAAAGGTGCCTGATTCCCTTGAAAAACCATGGAGCTGCCACATGAGCCCTTGGCTGCTTACCTCAGGATTTTTTATGCGTGAGAAAAATAAACTTGTATCATGTTAAACCATTATTATTTGGCAGTTTTATTTTATGCAGATGAAATTAATTCTAATTTATAGGGAATGCTCCACTAGTCACATAGATTAACAAATTAAGTTAAACAATGTTTTAAATACAAGAATTAGACAGTCCTCAGTTTGTTATTAACGTGTTTAGAAGTCCCCAGCTTGAATGGCAACCATTTCTAAAATTCAAAGGCATTTTCCTCTTTCTATCAAGTTCAGGGCTATGTTCTGGAGCTCTGAGATGGCCGATAGACTCCAGAGAAATGCAGTATTGTGATGTAATGTGTTATGGTGATGATATAGTAATAATACAATGAGTACAGCATTTTGTATCTTTAAAGTAATTTAAATACCAATATCTTGCAATGAGCATGGGAAAGAAAAATCATTAAAATCTGTGAATAATTACTAGACTACTTATAGAAAAGAGATGTCAACCATTAATCTACCAACCATAAAAATAGGTCATTTCCTAAGATTAAAGAGATTTGGTTGACAAATACTGCCATCTAGAGTTAAAAATCAAAACTACCATTTCTTATCTACAGGGAGACGAGTACTGGCTATCCTAATTGTCTTGTCCATTTGTGAAGAACCACCGGATGACATTTGCAAGGGAGCCACCTGGAGGTAACTGGGATGGCAGTTGAAGGATCCTCATAAACCGAACTAATACATAGAGTGTGTTCCACTTCCCATCTGTCTAGTCTAAGGGCTGTCCTGGCTAAGTAACACAGAGGATCGACTCTGACCTCAGAAGCATGGAGGTTAAAGCAGAAGTGGGTCTAGGAAGAGGATGGCAGAGGAAAGCAATGAAATTGCAGTGTCTCTAGTTCTTCTCAGATGTCTTTCCAACTGATCCTTAAGGACTGACCTCAGGCCTATTTACCCCGCTCCTAAATGATTTATTCTGTTTTTCCTCAACCCCGTGTGCTCCATAATGACCTTTTTTATGAGCCCTTCGTCTCTCTCACCCCCTTTCCAACATTGTTCTTATCTCACTCTGAGTCAGTGCTGTTTGGTGGAAAGAAGATAGTGAAGGGAGGTGTGGTTTGGACCTGGGGTCCCCAATTTATCTTACTATTTTTCTTGAGAAAGTCACCTCAATTTTTTAAGACCCAAGTTGTTTATCTCTATGGACTATGTAATATGGACCTCAGGGAGTGGTTGCAAAGCTTAAGTGGGGAAATGTATGGTGAGAGAAACCGGCATGAGGTAGGTAGTTAGAAAATTTTATTTTCTTTCCCTTTTCTCATTCTCCTGTACTCCTTAAATAACCATTAGGAAAAAATTACTTAAAAAGAAAAATAAGCTATTTGTATGAGCTATTCGGTATAAATAACCTTCAACATATGATCTTAAGGCTAACATGACAGTCAATTTTGATCACTTGTCTATTTTTTACCTGAGTGTTCTCTGAGAAAGGGACGCTCATCAGACGTGGTTGTATGGTGGAAAGAAAATCCAGGGGCTATTGCACTTACCCACCTGTAATTTGAGACCAATCACTTCCACCCTCTGATCCTAAATTCTTCATTTGTGATATAGGGACCATATTCCCTCTCATGGCTTCCACTAAGCTTAAGGGACACTGCAAGTAAAATAGCTGGAAGGATTTTGTAAAGTCTAAAGTAAATACTAAAGTGAATGATAATTATTACATTTTGTTTGCTTTATGTTATTCCTATAGTGGACATTCAGTAAAAATTAAAAAAATATCTTAAAAATATGAATGAAGGCATGCATATGGAAAAAAGCAAGTAGGAAAAGGCAAGTTGTTTGTTGTGACAGTAGCCTCAGAGTGTGTGTGTGTGTGTGTGTGTGTGTGTGTGTTTGCACACATGCACACATGCATGTGCATGTGACACCTATAATTGTTGGTGAAATGCAGCTGGAAAGATCAGTTATAAGCAGATCACGGAGGGCCTTAATATATACACAAAAGATTTTGTATGTATTTTTTCTGTAGAAATAAGACTACTACCATTAAAGAAGTTATACAATGTGATCAAAGCTGTGTTTCCTGCAAATAACACAAGAGAGAACAGAAAAAGATTGATTAGAGATGCCAGATATTAGAGATACAGACATCCGAATGAGGGTAGGCGTGGCAGAGATATAAAGTAGATAGAAAATGAAATGTTGCTGATATGAGTCTACATCCTTCAGCAGCTAATTGGTTAGGGGAAGTTTTATAATGGGGAGGGAATATAAAATGATTTAGAATTTTCTGGATATAATGGTTGTGAGGATGTGCTATTAATCAGAAAAGGGCACTAGAGGAGAGATCAAGGACTAAAAACTATGTTATAATGGAAATTAAATAGGCTTTCTAGTCAAATTGACTAGTGTGAAAATCCTGCCACTTAGCATGCCATGTAACTTCAAGCAAATTACTAAAATTCACTGAGTTTTGATTCCTTACTCACAAAATTAGCATAGAGATCTGCCAGGTGATTGATTGATTGACTCCCCCTCCTGGCATCCACAGTGATTAGCTCAGGGATAGACATATGACTGAAACTCGGCCGTGGAGGGCATCACAGCTAAACTCCAGGACTTTTGTGAGCAGATTCTCCACAGGGCATGAATCTGAGAGCTTTGTATAAAGTTTAGAACTGCTGCAACCCTCTTGCCACCTCAGAGGAGAGTCTGGAACTGTTTAATACACTGCATGGAGCGCGAAATATTTGATACACTACATGGAGCGTGAAGATGAAGTCTTCATAGCAAGAGGCAGAGTGAAAGGCAGAGAGAAATAGAGTCATTAGCACATTAAGTCCTTGTTGACAGCAGTTCCTGAAATCATCTATGTTGATGGGCTTTCAGTTATGTGACTGTCAGAAGATGCTAAGTTATGATCTCTGTGCAATAACAATCACCCCCTCAAAAGCTCAGGGCCTCACAACAACAAAAAATCATTTCTCACTTATGCTACATAGATTAATTTCAACTGCTAAATTATTGTTTTTAATCTGAGACCCAGGATGATGGAGTAATCTCTATCTGGAAAATCACTAGGTGTTGTAATAAAGGAGAAAAAAAGAATAGAGAAAATAAACACTGGTTTTTAAACCATCTGCCTAGAAGATGTATCCTGCTTGCATGTCACATGCTCAAGCTTGATGCTATACAGTAGAGAGGGGCAGCAAAAATTTCTTTTAATGATAAAAATAATGTAATCTACCAGTAAATTTCTCTTTTGCTTAAGTGAGCTTAGGTCATATTTTCTGTCATTTGCAACCAAAACAGTCTCCACTAAGAAAAGCAGATGAAAGAATTAAATTAGATATTTTATATAAAATAGTCAACACATGCAAAAGGTTCAATAAATGGGAACTACTATTTCCAAGTGCATGAACACAGGTGAATGGATAATTATATCTTTCTCAAGCAACAAAAGTATGGTCAACTTCTTTAATTTACATTTTATTTACTTATCTCACTAACATTTATTGAGTTTTTTTTAATGTGGCAGACACTGTACTAAATGGTGGGGACACAAAATGAGTATAATATATTTACATTTTAGGTCTCCAGTAGATTTTTTTTTTTAAAGAAATAACTTAATATCCTGAGGGCTCAATGTCTTAGGATGATAATACCAAACTATTACAGTTTGTACCTGAGGAAAGCAATAAACATTTGGGAAATTTAGAAATTAGAAAATTAGAAAATTTAGAAATTAGAAAAAGGTTACATGTAGTATATGGTGAAATGGAACCATAAGTATGACTGCAATTCATTTACTTACCACTCATCAAACCATTTGTCCAATACATATTTATTAGTATCTACCATGTGTCAGGTGCTCGTAAGAGTGAAAAATAAATAACATTTATTCTCAACTTTAGAGAACTTAAAATGTGGTAGTAAAGTGAGGTGAGCTGAGAGTATACAAATGGATACTATAAAAGTAAAAATAAAACAATAATGCTGTTGATGACCAACATTGTCAAAGTCATCAATCACCTCCATTTTGCCAAACCTCAAGATCAATACTCAATCCTTATCTGCTCCACCAACAGTTGACAAAGTTGATCGTTCCCTTATTCTTCACTTGTTTGGTGCACACCTGCCCTTCTAGTTTTCCTCCTAGGATTGGTCCTCTGTTATATGCTAGCCACACTCACCTCCTGGTGATCTCAGTCAGCCATCTGGCTTTAAGTATTATCTCTACACTGATGACTGCCAAAAGTATGACTCCGCCCCGACTTTTCTCCACAACTCTAAAATCATTTATCTTATTGCCTCCTTGCATAACAAGCATCTCTCAGTTATTACCAGACTGGACTTCTGATCCAATCGCCCCAAAGTGGTGCTTCCCTCCCAGTTCTTCCTCCAGGTAAAGGGTAGCACCATTCACCCAGATCCTCAGGCGGACCTGTAATCCTAATCATTTTCCTTCTTTTCTCTCACTTCCAATTCATCCGCAAATCTGATTTTCACAACATCTTGAATGTGATCATTTCTTCTCTCCTTCCCTCTAGTATATTACCTTAGTCCCAGCATCATCCTTCTAATCTGGCCTCCTACAGCAGCCTCTCCCAACTGGCTTTTCTGCTTCCATTTTTGTTGTATTATTTTCTACGTGGCAGTTGAGAATGATTCTTTTAAAATTAAGTTAGATCATGTCACTTTGTTCAAAATCTAATTGCTCCCTTGCAACCTCTGCCCTAAGACCACGACTCATTGCCTCATTTCTCATGTTCCCTCTGTTCTCTACTTAAATGTCAATTCATATCTTCCCTGATATTTTATCAAAAAATACTAGTTCCTTCTGCCCCCACTCTCTCTATTCCTTTAGTTTTATTTTTTTTTTTCATGTTGCCACTTGACCTTATACTAAGTATGTATCTGTTTATAAGTAGGAGACTATAACCACAAGGAGGATTTTGCATTTCCAGTGCCAAGAAGTCTGAACGAGGGTCGGCATTCTGATGCTTTTATTAAGCACTCTGGACGTTATTCTGACATTATGAATTGTCTATTAAATTGTTCTAACACATTAGATTTGCCGTACTACTGTTCGCATTTCATGAGGAACAGAATTGTTAAGCAACTCGTCCAAAGCCACACCGGCTTAGCTGGGTTGTAAACGTCTTGAGTCCCTCTCTGCTCCTCAGCGCTTGGCGCGGTGTGTGAGCCCCAAAAGCCGTTATCGTCAGGCGGCGCCAGGGCAGCGCTTCTGGGGGCGAGGCCAACCGCAGTGAGGGACCAGGGTGGGGCTGGCCCACGTAGCCTCTGGGTTTTGGGAAATCAGCACACAGCCCATTAAGCCTTTGGAAGCCGGTCGAGGCGAAGCGGACAGACCGCGGCAGGCGGCGGGGCGCGCGAGCGGGATGTACTTCTGCTGGGGCAACGGGGGGCAGCTGCGCCGAGTACCGACGGGCGCGGGCGGCGCCGAGGTGCGGCAAGCGGCCTGCGGGGAGCGCCACTCGCTGCTGCTGCTGAGCGATGGCACCGTTCACTCGTGTGGGGACAACACTCAGGGCCAGCTGGGCCGGAGGGGAAAGCCGCGCGAGGAGCGGCCAGGTAAGCGCCAGGACACAGGTGCGGGGCACCGGGCGGAGCAGGATGGGGCGTTGGGAGCCTTGGGTCCGCTGGGGCTGCAGGAGATGGGAAACTGCTCGGCGCTGCCAGGGCGCAGCTGCAGCAGTTTCGTTTTCCAGACGCGCTAGGTTTGTTTCGGTTTCCAATTCCTCTTCAAAGAAAAACTGAAAGAGAAACTGTGAGCCAAGCTGAGCTGGACCGCTCTCTTCTGAACAGAGATGTGGTCTTGCCTTTCAGAGACCAATCCTTGCCTTCTTGAATCTTTCTGGAACAGTGACCTTCCAAACGTGGTTTGTGGAATGGACACCTGTAACTCCTTCCGAAATAGCCTTTTTTTTTTTTTAAATTAAAAAATATATGTAATAGCATTTTTTACCATTATTAACTAGTGTAGAAACATAGGAAAGAAAATCACCAATAATTCCAACACTCAAATACAGCTTCTAATTTGATGCATTTCTTTTTTGCCTTTTTTCCTATAATATATTTAATCTTTATAAAATCATGTCATTATACGGTTTTGTATACTAACTATACAACTCTTTTTCACCAAACATAAATTGCATTTTCACCAAACATATTATAAATATATTGCCCTTCTAGTACGTAATTTCGAAAATACATTTTAAATTGTTGCATAAATTGTTCCAGATTCTCAAAGTACAATTTAATCCTTTTTTTGTGGAAATTAGTTTTTTTCTCATTAGGGGCTTTTATTCATAAGACTATGATTGACATTATTGTAGGAAAATATTTGACAAAATTTCCGATTACTTAGAATAAATTATAAGAGTTGTGTCTGGGAGGAGGAAACTTTTCCTCCACCCTTAGTTCTTGTCTTGAGGACCTGCAAAATAAACTGACAAAGACAGATTAACACGATAAAAAGCATAAAATTTTATTACTATTTTATGTGCACAGGACTTCACAGAAAAGAAGTGAAACTCAAGGAGTGGTGAGATTCAAGGGCTTATATTGCAATTCTAACAAAACTAGGGAGTTTAGGCTTTGAGGGATGATCAACCGTGTAGAAGTGACTTGGAAATATATAGTGAAAAACAACGGTTATTTTTAGTAAGGGTTGTTGATGCAGACTCTTCTCAGTGCCAGCTCTAGTGGTAAGAGTCACTCTCCCTGGTAAGAGTCACTCTCCCTGGTGTGGGAGAGAGGATACCTTCACATGGGAAATTTATGCCCTGCTTTTAGGTGGATATAGGAAAGGCAGAGAACTCTTCCTGCATCTGTTGATTCTCAGTTGCCTTAAGGTCAAAATAATCCTTATACGAAAGTGGCATATTTCAGGGTGGCATACCCTGATCCCCTGCAGGTAGAAGTGAGGCAAACATGATCCTTAATGCTAAATTGTTCTCCAAAAAGGTGGTTACCGGTTTCTACGTCTTTGGGAAATTGTTTATTGTTGTATAGTTTGAAAGGCAATCATTGAAAACGGTAAATTCAGAAAGATTCATAAAAAAGAAAACTTAAGTGTTAACAAAAACTTTACTAGTAATGATGTACTTAACTGAAAACTTTTAATAATTTGGAGACAAACGCTTTGGGAAAACAGTTTAGATTGGCTTGTAGGGAA
>NW_006434897.1:752931-798865 GCF_000325575.1 Pteropus alecto
TTGGCCCATTTAGAGGCGTGTTACTGCACTGTTCACTGTGAGAAGTTCTAGCATCTGCTTCTCACAGTCATGAGACATGCTCCCTGCTTGTTTCCTTCTGAGCAAGGGATTCCCTGTTCTTACTGTTCAGGGCTGGGAAGACAGAAGAGTGGAGTGGAGGCGATCTCATCTTCCCTGCAGCCACCTTTATTTTGCTGGGTTTTGCTACCACCATCATAGAGAAACAGTAGCTCAAGCGCCATAGTCCCTACAGTTTCCCCTCCTCCAAGATTTCCACCCTTTTAAATAGCAGTTATTTTCCCATAAAGACAGCATAGCACACATTGAGGTATTTCCTTCACACCTTTAGCATGGATTTTAGGCCTTGATTTAAAAACCCATTGGAGGAGATGAGAAATCTGAGTGACCCTTCTTTTTGAAGGAAAGTACTATCTTATTAAACTTGCTGTAAATTAATAATCTGTGGGGTTTTTGTTTTGTTTTGTCATTGTTCCCAAAGGACTAATTAAGGCACTGGAAACTCTACTCGTTGGTCTCGTGAGCTGTGGAAAGGAACATTCCCTGGCTGTCTGTCACAAAGGGAGGGTGTTCGCATGGGGAGCTGGTTCTGAAGGACAGCTGGGGATTGAAGAATGTAAGGAAAAAATTTTTACACCTAAGTAAGTATTCTAATTCATTTATTCATTCAGTAGTTTTGAGTTCCATGTGCCATGTACCATACAAGATACCAGGGTACAAAATGACTGTGGCAGACACAGCCCCTAACCTCAACCATTACAGTGTAGTGAGGGGAAAGAGGCTGGAAAAAAACTTTTAATATCAATTATTATTTAGAGTCCTAGAAAGTAGGGCACAGTGAAGTGAGAGAACATGTTATCCTTTGATCTTAATCTTATCTATTAGAAAGAACTTTATACCACTTGGACCTCTAGAGTTGGTACACAGATTAAAATGAAAACATTTGAGCTACTGAAGATACCAAAAGCGATCTTTTCTGAATTTCCCTATCTGACTAAAGTAGAGCCTCCTAACATTCAGCTGCCATTAACCCTCCTATGGTAGAAGTGAGGCAAACATGATCCTTAATTCAGCTACTGTGAAGACAGACTGACCAATCAGCATCAAAAAACCCAGTGGAGCCTTCCATACTCTCCTATTGAAGCCCTAACCTCCGCTACCACCTTCCTGCTTTCTTAAGTTGACATATATAAGCCTTTACTCAGGCTATTCGATAAATTTTTTATTACTGGGAGCTCCTTTGTGTACATATAAATAAATCTTGTCTTTTCTCCTGTTAATCTATTGTCAATTAATTGCAGGTCCCCAATCACTGTACCCATATTGGAAAACTTTTTCTCCCAACATAACTTTTTGGCTTGTTATAAGTTAATGGGTCCTAATATTTTACTTAATAGAGTGGAAGAAAAAAAATCATATCCTCACAAACAGCTTTCTAGTACAAATGATACAACAAGCAGTCTGAATTTTGTGTTCACGAATTACATGCTTTGGAAATGTTCAAAAGCATGTTTTTTTTTTAATACTAAGAAGTTACTTCTTGTTACTTCCTATGGCCATTAAATCGTGTGAGAAATCACTGTGGCTTTGGGGAATGAGCATTGAACTTGGAATGAAAAGATCAAGGTTTGAGTCTAGTTCTACAGTTTAATACATATTAGACCTCTTTGAGTTCTACTAGGTTCAGCCATATGAAATGCTGATAATTATGTTCTGACTCACAAAAATGGCAATTCAACTCAATGCTTTCTTTATTTCACAGGGCTTAAATTAGGTGATGTAGGTGACAGTGCTCTATAAATTCTAAAGCCCTGTGCTATATGTGTATGAAGAAATTTATTTTTCTTTTAGGCCATTAAATATAAGATAAAAGTTAGTCAAATAATGCATTAAAAGTCCAGTAAACATCATTTTCACATTATATACTGTTTTGGATTCTGCCCTATACATTTGTACATGTTGATATTATGTTAAAAACAGTTCAGAGCTTTGGAATAAAGGTACTACAGAGATGTAAGACCATAAATTGTTTTCCTAGACCAAATGTTTTAAATATCTGTAGTCTGCTTGGTGATCCACTCTAAAAAAATGATTAATAGATTTTATATCATTTTTATTATAGGAAGATAAAAACCCTGACTGGTATAAAAATAATACAAGTTTCCTGTGGACACTACCATTCCTTGGCATTATCAGAAGGTAAAAAACGCTTTTTGGATCTCCTAAGTGTCATTAAGAAGTTTTTTTTTTTTTTTTAATATAAATGATACCTATTGATTTTTAATACACTGGAGTTTATTTTAATGCATTTAGAAATTTTTAACTGTCCAAATTTCATAAGATGTTTTGTTCTTCATATTCTCTCCCCCCCCCCCCCATTTTCTTTGTCTTTATTATACTCCAAGTAGTGCCTAATTCATATCGCCATAAAGAACCATCTCTGTTTACATGACATGATTGGCTGACGCTCAGAATGCAGTAGTGGCTTTATTTCCAGCACTTTGCGCAGTATGCTGAGTGGCTTGTCTATGCTAGTAAAGTCAGACAAAGGCCTATTTGTCTTTTTTTACTTAGATCAAAGAAAGAAAAGTCAAGATGGCACAATTGTGGCTCTACACTTTTTCTACCAACATCTCCCATCTTTTGTCCATCTTCAGGCCAAATTTCTCAATGGGGTCTCTTAGGTTCAGTACCTGGGGGTCTACAAATTTAACAAAAGACAGTTTACTAAAAGAAAAGGCACACAATTTTTATTGATAATTTCCATGCATGAGAGTTCACAGAAAAGAAACTCAAGAAGTAGTTAGATTTGGGGGCTTATATATCATTTTAACAAAGGATAGGAGGTTTGGACCAGGAGAGATAAATTATGAGAAAGTGACTTGGAAATGTCGGGGAGAAACCAATGGAAGATAAGGGTTATTTTAGTAAGGGTTGTTTATGCAGACTCATGTCAATGCTAACTCTCCATCTCTGGTCATGAGTCCCTCTCCCATTCTGGGTACAGGAGAGGAGGATATCTTCACAAGGGAAATTTATGCCTTGCTTTTGGGTGGATTAAGGGAGAGTGGAGAATTCTTTCTGAATCTGTTGATTCTCAGTTACCTTCAGCTCAAAATAACCCTTATCCCAAAGTGTCATATTCTTATTCCCTTCAAGAAATGTCTGATATTTGCATGTCCCTCAGGTGGTTTCTCATGCATAATTGCAACTGTGCCACAGGGGCCATGGACAGCCAACATTTCTTGGTTGCATTCTGTGTTCCAGCTACTCTGTTAAATGGTTTACATGTGTTGTCTCGTGTACTAAAACACAGAAGGACATTTGGGCTCCAAGACTTTCAATAATTTGCCTAATGTCACACACTAAGAAACAGAAGAGGTGAAATTTGAATCTATACTTGTTTATATCCCAACCCTAAAACCTTAATCACTGTACCACACAGGCTATGCAAGCAGGACAATCCCATGGCTATAGTGTGATTACTTCTACCTACCATTTCTAGCTATTTGATATAAAGTAAGTTATTTAACTTTGCTGAATCTCAGTTTTCTCACCTATAGGAACATGGATGCCTAACTTAAAAGTTCTTTAGAAGATTCAGTGAGAGAAGGTACACAATATATCCTGTACAGTCCACAGCAGATAGCATAGGGGTATAATAAATATTAGTTTCTTTTCCTGCTTTACTTTCCTTCTTATTTTTTAAAATTACAAACTTTTTATTTATATTTTTTATCAAGGTAAAACTGACATACAACATTATACAGTGTCAGATATACAACATAATGATTCAATAGTTGTATATACTGCAAAATGATCACCACAATAAGTCCAGTTAACATCTGTCACCAAACGTAGTTACAGAATTTTTTTTCTTGTAATGAGAACTTTTAAGATTTACTCTCTTAGCAACTTTCAAATATGCATTACAGTATTATTTGACTTGTCATGCTATACATTAAATCCCCATGACCTATTTATTTATAACTGGAAGTTTGTACCTTTTGACTCCCTTCACCATTTTGCCCTCCCTTTGCTTCTGCCCCGGGCAATAACCAATCTCTTCTTGGTATCTATGAGCTTTTTTTTTTTTTTTTTTTAAGATTCCACATATAAGTGAAATCATATAGTATTTGTCTTTCTTTGACTTATTTCATTTAGCACATTGCCCTCAAAGTGCATCCATGTTGCCACGAATGGTCTTTCCTCTTGCTTATTGAAATGATTTGAATTATTTCTCTGGACTATTGATTTGTTTTTGCATTGGTCTGGAATGTAAAGGCTATGTAGAGTCCAGCACTGAATACATTTGCTATGGTGACCTTCATGAGAGTTTGACATTTTCCAGTACACTCTCAAAAATTATTTTCAGTAGTAGAAATAGAGTGGTTCACAATAAAAATCAGATATAATAACACAAAAATCTGAGATGTGTTGGCATTTCTCTGGCTCAATAATTAATCATTAGAAAAGCATGATTTTTAACCTAATATTAATTATCTATCTCTGGTCAAATTCAATATAAAATGTTGTTTTTTCTCCCTCGGAGAGTCAATCCACAAGTATTTATCAAGTGCCTACAATGTCAATCAAGTGCCTACAAGTAGTTATCAAGTGCCAGCAAAGAGAATATAGCAGTGAACAAACTTAAGACACTGCTTTCATGGAGTTTATATTCTGAAAGAAAGTAGGGAAACTGAAACTTAAACACACAAATACTTACATGATATAACAGATAGAGATAAGGATGCGAATAAAAGTGAAGCAGGGTAGGAGGACAGAGAGCAAATACCTGGGTGGAGGAAAGGGGTCTTTCTGTTTATAGAAGAGGTCAGAGAAGCTATCTCTTATAAGGCGACATGTGAACAGAGATCAAAAGGAATGGAGGGACACATGATGCTAAAGCAATGATCCAGAAACAAAGGCCATGAGGTAGAGGGCACGCCCACTAGTGTGCTCAGCAACAGAAGGAGATCTGGAGAGAAATGAGCAAGGAGGAAATGAAGTCTGAGAAGTGGTCATGGGGAGTACCGGGGATGTAAGGCTTGTGAGCTGTTGGTAAGAATCAGCCTTTTATTGAGTAGGATACCAAACTCTCGAAGGCTTCGATCTGACTTATATTTTTAAAAGATCACCCTTGCTGTTTTTCGGAGAACAGACTGCTGGGGGCAAAGGTAGAATCTGGGAGCCTAGTGAAGTGCTGTTGTAATTCTCCAGGACAGAAATGATGGTGACTTGGCCGCTAAGGTGGTAGCAGTGGGGAGGTGAGAAGTAGTTAGATTCTAGATTAACTATGAAGTGTTAGGATCTGCTGGGTTGAAGGGTATAAAAGAAAAAGAGGAGTCAAGGATGATTCCGAGCTTTTTGGCCTGAGCACCCGAAATAACATGGTTGCTCTTTAACTGGAAGGAGAAGAGGAGTGGATGTTGTTAGAAGAGACTCATAAAGATGATCTTGACCATCCTCCTTGCCTTTAGTCAGAATACTTTAACCTCTTTTATCCCTGTTTTATTATTTCAAGATTTTTAGAATTAGGGTGGTGGTTTCTACTTGAATTTGGTATTCCATTGTGCGTGCAAGTCTGAATTGCTCTTCTGTATTTTTGCAGATGGCCAAGTGTATTCATGGGGAAAGAATAGCCAAGGTCAGCTGGGCTTGGGGAAGGAGTTCCCCTCCCAAGCCAGCCCACAGAGGGTGAGGTCCCTGGAGGGGATCCCTCTGGCTCAGGTTGCTGCAGGAGGAGCCCACAGCTTTGCCCTGTCTCTCTCTGGTACTTCATTTGGCTGGGGAAGCAACAACACAGGGCAGCTGGCCCTCAGTGGAAATAATACCCCAGGTAAGGAGATAGTTTTATTCTTGCAGTAAATCATTATTTTTTCTGGTTGGAAGACCAACTTTGCAAAGGGCAGTCTCAAGGTTTTGAACAGTGGTTCCCAAATTTTTTGACGCATTATAATCACCTAGAGGCTTTATTAATTTTTGATTGCTGCTGTAACAAATTACCACAAACTTAGTGGCTTAAAACAACACAGATTTTTTATCTTATTGTTTTGGTGGTCTGAAGTCAGGTGCAGGTCTCACTGAGCTAAATCAAAATGTCTGCAAGGCTCTGTTCTTTTCTGAAGGGTCTAGGATAGAAACCATTTTCTTGCCTTTTCCATCTTCTAAGGGTCACCTGCAATCCTTCACTCAATCCCCTTTCTTCTTCAGAGCCGGCGATGACTGGTTAACTCTTTCTCCAGTCACATTACTCTGACATTGATTCTTCTACCCCTCTTTTCTTCAGTTAAAGGACCCTTGTGATCTCCCTATTGTAAGGTCAACTGATTAGCAACTTGAATTCCATCTGTTTCCTTAACTTCCCCTTTGACATGTACCCTAATATATTCGCAGGCTCCAGGAAAAGGACATGGACATCTCTAGGAGGCCATTATTCTGTCTACCATTAGAGCATTTACAAATCTCAGTGCCCAGGTTGGACCCTATACCAATTAAATCAGAATGTCTGGGGATGGAATCCAAGCATCAGTCATTAACAAAGATCCCATGGGCGATTCTGATGTGCAGCAAAGTTTGGGAACCACTGGATTAGAAGCCTGCTAGTAGTAGGGGAAACAACCAGTTCCTCTAGCAACCTTTAAACAAATTTATTGTGAAGTTTTCCAATGGACCCCATCCTCCTCTGATCAATTCTTTACATTTGGCTAACATGTATTTAGCATATGCTAAGTGCTAGTACCAAGCTGAGTACTTATACCTCATTTCATTTAACTCTCAACATAAGTAGGTCTTTTTATTTTCTCAATTATTATTACATATTTGCAGAACACTTACTGTGTGACAGAAATGAATACGACATGATGGTAGCATTATTGGGATGAGAATCTTAAAGCTTAGCTTTCTAGGGCAGTAGACTTAGGAATTCCAGAAGCTTAAATAGTTTCCAGAAATAAATGCTAAAAGACTGCTTTTCTTTTCTAAAGCAGAGCTTTCCTTCTGTTTTATACCTCTGATTATTTTTTCACTTAAAAATTATGATGAATTATAATAAAAATATTAAAAAGTATAAAAAATTTAAAAACTCATGATATCTGAGCCTACTTCTTATAATCTAGAGATTCTGCTTTCTTTCAACAGTACAAAGATACAAGCCTCATTCAATTGGTGCACTGAAGAGTCTAGATGTGATTTATATCAGCTGTGGTTATGAACATACTGCAGTGCTTACCCAGGTAATCCAAAATGTCTTGCTATTCTTTTAAATCCCAGAGAAATGTTACCATAACGTACCTTGTACTGATTATTGATGAAAGCAATATGTGGATCAATCTCTCAAGACATTCATTTAGTGTATAAATGTTTAAGAGAAGAAGTTAACCCAATATAAACCATGAAATTTTGAAGATCCTATAATAAAAGCTAATATCATTTTTAGGTTATGTTTTTAGATACAGATTAAATTAGGTTAATATAAGAGCTAATCCTTTTAGCAATTATTCATAATGTGATTCTATAGATGAAAGTTATTACAGGAGCAACAAAGTAATTTTTACAGTTTTCAATAACCCCCATTACAGACTAGAATATACTTTGTTCAGTTTCTTGCAAGGCACAGATACAAGCTGGCTTCCTGAATGTTTTCTTCCTTTTCTTATACTAGCCACATAGTATATTCCAATGTGATGGATTTGCTCCATTGCCATAAGGAATAGACTTGAAAACTATGTAGATGAAATGTTTATTTAAAAACTATATATCTAAAATAACTTTTATTACTTATTTTAAAAGCATGTTTGAAATATATTATTCTTAGCTGGCAAGAGAAAGCTAGAGTTAATTTAATCAAGAATCATCTTTTGAAGATACCTTGAGACAAATGAAAATGAAAACACAATGACCCCAAATCTATAAGACACAGTCAAAGTAGTTCTAAAAGAGAAATTCCTAGCAATACAAGCCTACTTCAAGAAACAAGAAAAATCTCAAATAAACAACGTAACCTAAAGGAACTATAAAAAGAGGAACAAACAAAGCCCAAAGTAAGTACAAAGAAGGAAATAATAAAGGTCAGAGTGGAAATAAACAAAATAGAGACTAAAACAAAACAAAACAAAAGATCAATGAAATCAAGAGCTGATTCTTTGAAAAGGTAAGCAAAATTGATAAACCTTTAGCCAGACTCATCAAGAAAAGAGAACACTCAAATAAATAAAATCAGAAGTGAAAGAGTAGAAGTGACAGCCAACACCACACAAATACAAAGGATTATAAGAAAATACTATGAATAATTATAAGCCAACACATTAGACAACCTAGAATACATGGATGAATTCCTAAAAACATACAATCTTCTAAGACTAAATCAGGAAGAAACAAAAAATCTGAACAGACCAATAACTACCAACAAAATTGAATCAGTAATCAAAAACTACCAACAAGCAAAAGTCCTGGACCAGATAGCTTCACAGGTGAATTTTACCGAACATTCAAAGAAGAATTAATACCTATAATTCTCAACTATTCCAAAAATTTGAAGAGGAAGGACGGCTCCCAAACTCATTTTATAAGGCCAGTATTTACCTGATACTAAAACTAGACAAAGATACTACAAAAAAAGAAAATTATAGGCTATGATCAAATTAGATTTATTCCTGGGATGCAAGGTTTGTTTAATATCCACAAATCAATTACTATAATATGCCAGATAAAATGAAGAATCAAAATCATATGATCATATCAATAGATGCAGAAAAAGCTTTAGAAAAAACCTAACATCCATTTATGATAAAAAATCTCAGCAAAATAGGGATAGAGGGAACATACCTCAACATACTAAAGACAATATATGACAAACCCACAGCTAACATCTTACCCAAGAGTGAAAAGCTGAAAGCGTTCTCCTTAAGATCAGGAACCAGACAAGAATGTCCGCTTTCACTATTTTTATTCAACATAGTTTTGGAATTCCAGACACAGCAATCAGACAAGAAAAAGAAATAAAATGTATCCAAATTGGAAAAGAAGTAAATCTGTCATTATTTGCAGATGATATGATAGTATATAGAGTGAACCCTAAAGGTTCCACCAAAAAACTATTAGAACTGATAAATGAATTCAGTATAGTAAGATACGAAATTAATATTCAGTAATCAGTTGCATTTTTATACACTAATAACGAACTATCAGAAAGGGAAATTAAGAAAATAATCCCATTTACAATTGCATCAAAAAGAATAAAATACCTAGGAATAAATTTAACCAAAAAGGTAAAAGGTCTGTACTCTGAAAACTATAAGATACTCAAAAAAGAAATTGCAGAAGATACAAATTAATGGAAGGATATACCATGCTCATGGATAGGAATAATTAACATCATTAAAATGTCCATACTACCTATTGAATCTATAGATTCAATGCAATCTCTATCGAAACACCAATGGCGTTTCACACAACTAGAAGAAATAATCCTAAAACTTATGTGGAATCACAAAAGACCTTGAACAGCCAAAGCAATCTTGAGAAAGAAGAATAAAGTTGGAGGCATCACCCTACCTGATATTAAACTATTCTACAAGGGTATAGTAATCAAAACAGAATGATACTGGCATAAAAACAGACACATAGATCAATGGAACAGAATAGAGAGCCCAGAAGTAAACCTATGCCTATATGGTCAATTAATCAATGACAAAGGAGGCAAGAATATACAATGAACCGAAGACAGTTTCTTCCATAAGTAGTGTTGGAAAAATGATAAAATACATGCAAAAATGAAACCAGACCGCTTTTTTACGCTATATACAAAAATAAACTCAAAATGGATTAAAGACTTAAATGTAAGACTCAAAACCATAAAATTCCTTGAAGAAAACATAGGCAGTAAACTCTTTGACATAGTTCTTAGCAATACTTTTGTTTGTTTGTTTGTTTGTTTGCTTTCATTTTTGGATATATCTTCTTGGGCAAGGGAAACAAAAGAAAAAAATAAACAAATAAGACTACATCAAACTAAAAAGGTTTTGCACAGTGAAGGAAACCATCAACAAAACAAAAAGACAACCTAGAATAGGAGAAGATATTGGAAGATATCCAATAAGGGGTTAATATCCAAAATATATAAGGAACTCATACAACTTAATGCCAAGAAACCCCCAAACAGTCTGATTAAAAAATGGGCAGAGGACCTGAATAGACATTTCTCCAGAGAGGACATACAGATGGCCAATAGGCACATGAAAAGACGTTCAACATCATTAATCATCAGGGAAATGCAACTTAAAACCACAACAAAACATCACCTACCACCTGTCAAAATGACTATCATCAAGTCAACAAACAACAAGTGTTGGCGAGAATGTGAAGAAAGGGAACCCTTGTGCATTGTTGGTGAGATTGTAAATTTGTGCAGCCAATTGGAAAACAGTATGGTGGTTGCTCAAAAAATTAAAAACAGAACTACCATATGACTCAGCAATTCCACTTTTGGGTATTTATCCAAAGAAATCCAAAACACTAATTTGAAAAGACATATGCACCCTTATGTTCATTGCAGCATTATTTACGATAGCCAACATATGGAAACAACTTAAATGTCCATCGATAGGGGAATGAATAAAGAAGAGGTAGTACATATATACAGCAGACTATTACTTGTCCATGAAAAGGAATGAAATCTCGCCATTTGATACAATACGGGTGAACCTAGAGGGTATTACGCTAAGTGAAATAAGTCAGATAGAGACAGACAAATACCATATAATTTCACTTATATGTGGAATCTAAAAAACAAACAAACAAAACAAACTCATAGATACAGAAAACAAATTGAGAGTTGCCAGATGGGAGGGGTGTTGTGGGGAAGGGATTAAGAAGTACAAATTGCTAATTATAAAAATACTTGTGGTGATATAATGTACAGCATAGGAAATATAGTCAATAATATGGTAATAACTATGAATGGTGTCAAATGGGTAGTAGACTTACTGGGGTGATCACCTCAGAGTTATGTAAATGTCTCATCACTATGTTATACACGTGAAACTAAGATAATATTGCATGTCTACTGTAATTGAAAAACAAATTTAAAAAAAGAATCATCTTTTGAAAAGAGATTATTTTCTGAGTAATGTACAAATAAATAAAACAACTCTATACTTAAAAGTTAGTGTTATTTTTGAACTTGTTTATTTGTCCATCCATTCATTCTACAAACATGTATTAAGTGCCTAGTTTGTAAGGAAATGCCAATGATTTTTTTGTTTAATTTTTTCGTTTAATGTTTTAACTCTATATTCACTATTAGAAATAGTAAGTACAGGACCCCTCCCCTTTACATAGGTCTTATATTTCACAGAGTGCTCTTATATAACTGTTATATACTTAATCTTACCTTTTAAGTTTTTTTTTTTTTAACTTGAAATTAGTCTGATTTCTTTTTTCTAAAACAGAATGGAAAAGTGTTCACATTTGGAGACAATAGCTGTGGACAGCTGGGATACAACCCCACTGCTAAAAAGAGAGGTCCACAACAGGTAGAAGGAATTGATGGTCTAGTTTCACAGATAGATTGTGGAAGGTAATAGGCTTTTTTTTTTTTTAAATGAGTGGAAAGTGTTATATTTTATTAGAAATGATTCATATGGAATATTATCAAACCTTATAACCTTAAAATATGTGACTATTCTTTTTATAGATCATTTTCCTTTCTGAAAGTTTACTTCTTCCAAATATGGTTTAATTTTTCCATTTTTTCTTCTTCACCCAAGGCATTTCACTTATTTAATAAGAATTAATTGGAAGCTTACTGTTTATAGACCACTTAACTAGGTGCTGGGGGGTGGGGTAGGTTTACAACAAAAATAGTGGTGTTTGTCTACTTGAGTTGATAAAACAAAATTAATCTCATGCTTTTGTATGTAGAAGATGATATATATTTGCATATATATTCAGAGTTTTGCATAACCTTATTATGAGGACAGTTTGAGTATCATCTACCTAATTCATAAAAAAAAAACTTTCTTTTAAAACATAAATGATAGAAACCATAGTACGAACCCATTAATAATAGTATATATTTAAGGTTAGTAATAAGTTAATATTCACCTACTATTTGTTTAGCATCATTTGGTACTCTCTAACTCGGCCATTGTGATAAGGGATCTGCATACTTAGTATGAGATAAATCTGTTATTTTGTGTTAATAGACATCATTTTTCTCAAAAACTTGAGTATCTTGGTCTTCATTATATGTATTCTCTCTTCTGCAGTTATCACACCCTTGCATATGTCTACACCACTGGTGAGGTGGTGTCTTTTGGTCGTGGACGAAATTGTGCAAGCAGCCCAACCCATTCAGAGGCCCAGATGGAGAACTTTGACATGAGCTGCCTGATTTCTGCTAATGGTATGAGTGGTACCACTAATTCATGATTATCTGTTAATTGATGCAACTGGAGGAGAAATATTATTCTGCTTCCTCTCAAAGAAGTGCATGAACTATGGTTCATCTAGTACTGTTATTTTTCATTTGTATAATATGTATTTTTTCTTATGCATTGATTCCTGGAGTATTGGGTAAACTTTTCTAAAGATTAAGGTAATACAAAAGAAGATACTAAATTGTTTACTTAAGCATCAGAACAATATACTTTTATATATTTAATCAAACCTCTTCTAAAGCATATCAGCCTGGCTTCATGACAAAAGTGCATGAAAAACTAAATTTTCAGCTAAGTGAATATATTGCATGTAACCTGATCAAAATTAATCGTTTCTGCTATTTGTAGTCAAATTCACTTAGAAGAATATAAATTGCCTGTAGAGATTAATTTACCTTGGTAATACATCTGAGTTTGTTTGTTTGTTTGTTACAGTCAAATGATTGTTTATTCTGGTTTTTCCTTCCTTTTTTTTTTTTTTTGGTATATGTGTGTGACATTCTTATTTCCCTAATTGAATATTAAGCTCTTTTAAGGCAAGGTAAAACTTTTTGGCTAATTTAATTTCTCTATAGCCCATGTTCCTGTGTGAAAACCTTTAGTAAGCTTTTTATTTTTATTTTTTAAAATTTTAAAATTTTACTTATTTTATTTTGACAGCAAATCATATATATTTTGCATTATATGTTCACCACTCATAGTTAGATTTCTTTCTGTCACCACATATTTGACCCCTTTTTACCCCATCTACTTTCCTCCTCCCCCACTACCCTCTAGTAACTACTAGTCTACTGTCCATGTCCATGAGACTCCGTCATGTTTGTCTGTTGTTTTTAGGTTTATATCCCACATGTAAGTGATATCACGTGGTTTTCAACTTTTTCTGTCTGACTTATTTCTCTTAGCATGATTATGTTAGCATGATTCCATGTTGCCACAAATGGCAGTATTTCATCTCTTCTTATAGCCGAGTAATATTCCATTGTATATATGTACCACATCTTTATCCAATCATCTATCGTAGGGCACTTCGGTTGCTTTCATGTCCTGGCTACATCAGAGTTTTTAAGACCTTTTTAAAGAGCAGTTGTAGGTTTCCAGTGACAGATTTAATTTTTACTTATAAAAACAATAAGCATGTGTTCATGACTTTCTTTTAGATCTTGTGGATGTTCAAGTCAAACACATTTTTGCTGGCACGTATGTCAACGTTGTGACAACATATCAGGTATCTATTATACTTTCTGTTTCTTTTAAAAAACAGTATTTTACTCTAGATTTCAGAGCAGTATTTGAAATATTGTATCATTTGTATATATTCAAATTTTGTACTAAAATAGTAAGATTCTCTCATAGAATGCTTAAAAATATTATATAATTCTCACTTCTTCATTTGGCTTCTTAGTAGATGAGACCCGAAATTCATTGCTTTTCCACTAACTTTTTATTAAGTAAGAATACTGATGGTAATAACAGTTATGTCTCAGCACCAAGCTGAGTACTCCAAATGAATCAACACATTTAATCCTTGAGATTATTTTCCTCCATTTTACAAATGAAAAAAACTTAGTCTCAGGTGGATCCACCCTCAAAAATCTAGCTTTATGACCCTGTTTTTCTCAAAGTTATTTGATTTTGTGATATACCAACTAGCATTCCACAGAAATCATGTTCCTCTGGACATCTGAGAAAATAAATTATAAGAACATTAATGTAATAATATATAGTACTTTACAGTTAATTGTTGCATATACCATCTTACTTAACCCATATGACATGTAGAGGCAGACACTGTAGTTAAAAGTATCTAAGATATTAGATAGACTAAATACTGCTAGCTGTTGTAACAACTACTTAACACAATGAAGATTTTTTTCCCCCCACATCATAGCCCAATGAGGGTTGGAGATAGCGGGCAGCTGTAGGGGAGAAAAAAATAATTTTTCCTCTACCCATCTCAGTTTCATTTGGCTGGGACCCTACAAATTAGACTGAGAAACAACAGATTAATAGGAAAGAAACAGAGTTTATTCAGGTAAAATGGGCACAAAGTTTATTTTTGCTTTTCAGGGGAGAATGGATGAAACCTGACCTAGTGAAATGGACAGAGAATAGGAGAGGAGCAAGTGGAAACAATGACAGGGACAATTCAGAGAAGTCTTGTTGTGGAGGGGAGTAGGGAATAGTGGGAGAGTTTTGTTATTGTTTAGAGAGGTGATATTAAGGTATGTTTTTGTGCTAGTGAGAATGATCCAGTTCAGATGGAGAAAGTTATTATGCATGAAGAAGAAAATAAAAGACGTGGTATGTAGGGAGCATCTTGTCCTAAGTTTCCTGTGATATAGGAGGGAAAAAAAAGCTTCTTCATGATTTAACCACAGGGTACACTCGGGACTCAAGTCAAGAAGCTGGAGGGAACTTTAGGAATCATGGTTACACATCTTTTTCAAGAGTTCTTTATTTTGGCCTTAAACAAAAAATGATGCGGAATTTCCTGACTCATTACAAGTTCAGTGGAGGCAGAGGTATAATATGGAGCAGAGCACTCATATCTTTGGAGGACTACATTAAAGACAGATTTTTTCTTTCCACACGATGATTTCTGACACCTCTGGCTGAGCTATTTGGTTTCAACTATTATACAGAACCATCGTTCTCAGAGTGCGGTCCCCAAACCAGCATCATCAGCATCACCTGGGAATTTGCTAGATGGAAATTGTTGAGCTCCACTTCTGACTTATTGAATTAGAAACTGTGGGGATGCACCCAACAATCTATGCTTTAACAAGATGACCAGGTAGTTCTGTTGCATGCTGAAGTTTGAAAAGCGGTGATACAAAACTAAAAATCTGTGGCTGATTAAAGAGGACCTAGAAACTAGTATTTATTAAGTACATACTATATAGTCTAAAGGCTTTGTATACATAATATCATTTAATTGTAACAGGATCCCAGGGGTTGGGTATTGTTATTTCATTTTCTTATTGTGGTGTTATATATCGATAACAAAACATGCTATTCTAACCAATTTTAAGTGAACAATTCAGTGACATTCATTGTATTCACAATGTTGTTGTTGAATGTAACTACCACCACTGTCCATCTCTACAACTTTTTCATCACCTCAAACAGAAACTCTATAAACATTGAATTATAACTCTCCATTTTTTCTACACCCATCCTCAGGTAACCTCTAATCTATTTTGTTTATAAATTCGACTACTTTATGTAAGTGGAATCATATAATATTTGTCCTTTTGTATGTGGCTTGTTTCACTTAGCATAATGTTTTTAAAGTTCATCCATGTTGTAGCATGTATCAGAATTTTCTTCCTTGCTATGGCTGAATAATATTCCATTGAATGTATATACCACATTCATCTGTTGATACTGTCGGTTAACAAGAATTGTTTCCATCTTTTGGCTATTGTGAATAGTGCTGCGATAAATATTGGCCTATATGTATCTGTTAGAGTCCCTGTTTTTAATACTTTTGCGTTATCCTGGTTTTGAGATGATGAAACTGAGGCTCAGACCAAGCAAAGTGGCCAAGACTAGGAACTGGAAAAACCAGGCCAGTCTGATGCCGTAGCCCCTCCCACTAGCCCCTTTGTCTGAGGACCAGTCCTGTCTACCACCTGTGCCACAAGCTTTACTCAGCACATGTGTGTGTTTTCCTGATCATTCTTTTTTTTCTAATTCTTTAAAGGAAACCAGTTCCACAAATGTTTCCAAGAAGACCTTGCCAGAAATAAGCCGAATTAACCAGCCCCTCATGGAACAATGGATGGCAGTGACAAATGGAAATACTCAACATGAATTAGCTAAGAGGTGGCTGTCTGATAATCATAAACCACTTATTTGGTTCTGAAGTTATGGTCATTCTATCCTAGACATAAGAAAGATAGTTTGGCTTTGTGGTGAAGGCATTTGCATTTTAACCATGATTCTCTGCTGCCACCTCTCAATTCAAAGTCATTGACTTATTCATTCATTGTTGATTTAACAGAGGTATATTGAGGATGTACAATATTCCAGGTACCTTGATAGATGAGGGAGATGTAGGAGTGAATCATAAACACTCTCTGACTCACGAAGCCTTCGCAAAAGTGGACTGTTTTTATATCTTCTATAGTTCATTCTCTGAAGCTTCATGAGTTTCTATTTTCAGAAGTATGGATTTTATTTAAGTCTAGGACTTGATCAAATCAACTATGAAGGGCGTTGGTGAGATTTAGCAGTCACATATACAAAGTATAACCAGCATTTAGAGGATTCTTTGATGAGTAGTTATTTTTATTGATAATGATTCCATATCACCTGTTATATATTCAGACATGAGAAAAAAGGAGGCATGCTTTATAACAGTGGTCCCCAACCTTTTTGGCACCAGGGACCGGTGCTCCTGTGAGGATTTTAATGCCTGAGGATCTGAGGTGGAGCTGAGGCTGTGATGATAGCACTGGGGAGAGGCTGCAAATATAGATGAAGCTTCGCTGGCTTGCCTGCCGCTCACCTCCTGCTGTGTGGCCCAGTTCCTAACAGGCCATGGACTGGTGCTGGTCCATGGCCTGGGGGTTGAGGACCCCTGCTTTATAGTATGTTATAACTTAACCCTTATGTTATTACTTTTGCAGTGAAATTAGAGTGATATTTTCATCTCCTGCTTGTCTGACTGCAAGCTTTTTAAAGAAAAGGTAATATTTACCTTCATTTTAAAACACTGGGAAATTTTTTTAATGAAATCTTTCAAGTCAGTCATTTTAATTTGTGAATTATGCTATTTACGAACTAAAGTCCAATGTAGAAAACCCATGGGTTGTTACAGAATCCTTCCATTTCTATTAGACCACTATTAAGTTGTAATTCGTAAATCACATCGTTTACCTCCTCTGTCCTGTCTCCTCTGTTATCTAGTTAGAAGGAATGGTGTTTTTTCAGGATCCTTGTATCTACAAGTGATACAAATGAATGTTAGTTCATTCTAACATGGCTTTAGTACTAGGACGTACTTTGTAGTTCTTATTGTGATGGGATCAATAAGGAAAATAGATCCTATTTATTTTATCTTTAGTCTTACTACTGTAGAGGAAAGCCTAACTTCTTTCCTATTAGATTTGCCACTTGGTCTGATCCTATAGTTGCAAAATACGCAACCTTTTGTCGACTATGTCTTCTCCTCCTTCTATGCTTGCCAATACTGTGCCTAAGAACTGTTAATAGATAAACTGAGGCATATTAAACTTCTTATTTGAGCAAATATTGATTTGAATGGGGCAGTGCCAAACTGGAAGTGGTTAGGAGCACTCTGCTGACAGGAGCCAGGGGAAAGACTTATGTAGAAAAAATGCAGAAGAAAAGAAAGGAAATTATTTGACTGGCTGTAGTTTAAAGCCTGTTGGCTATTTGTGACTGGTTGTCTTTAGGTTTTGATTTCATAACTTTGAAGCATTTACAGGCTTAGATTTTGGTTTGCTTATGTAGTCTGCCACAGCATTAGAGCCACTGCAGTCTAATGGCCTCCTTGTTAAATTAATTTAACAATATATAAAGGAGGAGAAGGGAAGATAGCAGCATGAAAGGACCCTTAGTTTGCCCTCTGCCTTCTCTGGGGCCAAGGCCCTGCTGGTGTACTTGAAGCCCGATATAACTCATTCCAGTCCTTCTTCTAGGTCAAGTCTCGCCTCTCACTTGCTGAGTTGGCTTCAAGCTGGCTCACTGGTTCAGAAGATAGTTGTACACATTTTGTACCCCCTTTTGGCCACTATGTGGTACTCGCTTAACCCCTGTTGCAGCTATTCCTTGCCCCCACACAACCCACAGTTGTCCCGTTGGTTCTTAACCCAGCTGCATTCTTAGCCACTCCAACAACTTCACCTGTGAACCAGAGAAGCACAGGGAAGTTAACTTTCATAGCTTCCCATTGGCAGCTCATGAGACAGTATCTTCCTGGAGCCCCAAAAAGCATCCCTGTTCATCTTCACATATCCTGGGCAGAAGTGGGAGAAGGGAAACTGGGGACACTGCTTCCTTCTGCCTTCTCTCCCTCGCTTTCCTTTTCATGCCATCCTTCAGGCTGGAACAAGGACTCTACCATACAATGCATTATTCTCATTCTTCCCTACTCTAGCCTCTTTATACACTAAGAATATTATCTTTTAAAATGGAAATGTACCCTCCCAGCAATGATGAACCTCAAGGTTTGGTCTTTGATGCTCCTCTGATGCCAAAGGCTGCAAAAGAGAATATATTTTAAGGGAGAATTTACAATATTTTGATTTAGTACTTGCATAATATTTTAGCCCTGGTATTATTATTGATTGGTTAATCTAGCAAGCATAAAACATTTCTTGATAGAACATTATAAAAATAAATTGTTTGGCAGAATGCAGGGTCATCAGATATTACCAACATAACCCAGGGAGGCATGATACGTAGACACTGCTTTGATAGTGTTTCTGAGGGGAAGGCAAGGTTGGAATTTACTAGGAATTGGTAGTTTGGTTTAAGGCAGGTTTTTCAATATGGGAGGGAGAAGCCAGAGGCTTGATGAGGACTAGGAAAAGATACAAGGATCCTGGATGGATGGAAACAGCAAGGTGAAGACTTTAAGGCAAGAGATTCAAAGAATTTTAGGGCATAAACTGTCTGCGATGCTTTCCATTGAAGAGTTAATAGGTCTTTTCAGGAAGTTCCTATAATGAACCATCGAGCCATTTGCCTGGGCAAGTGTGTCTCTTGGAATAGTAAAGTCATGCTAATGAAACAGTGGAATCCCAAAGTAATGTAAATGTGAGGGTAAGAAATGGGGTGGTGGTGGTGGTGGTTTCAGTCTCTGTGTGGGACTGAGTGTGGGGATAAATTGTTTCAGTCCTCAAATGCAGCAGATAAAATTTTGCTATTATTGTAGCCCAAACTTGTAGCCCAAACTAGATGTTATCTACTCTCTCTTAGGAGAACATTAATTTTATAAGTGTTTTTTGTTTGTTTGTTTGTTTGTTTGTTTTGTGCCAAGTAAATTGGTTATTTCGAAACGGCAGCAAGCTTTAAGAAAAAAGTTTATAACTGATATGCAATAAAAGAAAACTAAATAATGATATATGAAGTTTAGAAATAGTCTTTCTCATCTCTTTATGTGTGTGTGTGTGTGTGTGTGTGTGTGTGTGTGTGTGTGTGTGTGTTTTGTATTTCTTGTATCCAAAGAGAATCTGGAAAAACAAATTCCATTGATGTGGACTTACAAGTGGCAAGAGATACCTTCGAGAAGTTAACAAAAAAGAAGTGGATTTCTTTGATGGTAATAGTCAATATTTACTTGAGAAATAGAGCAAAAGAAGTTCCTTACAGAAACCAATATGATTGCAGTTTAATTTTGTTGGGAGCTGAGTGAGGGGGAACTGATAGGGGAGGGGCTAGTATTCATTATGGGGGTGCTATATTCCAGACACTGTATTAGCGGCTGGCTTTAATTTTCTTTTTGAACACTTAAAGGTACAGTAGATGACAATATTTTTATCTTCAATATGAGAAAACCAATGCTCGAAAGGTACATAACCTCCAGCATGACTTATGAAAAGAGCACTAGTTTGGGAAGCAGGATAACCTTATTCTGGACTAGCAGACCAAAAAGGCCGGTCTCTGTTTTGCGATGAATCTCAAATCTAGTTGAGATGAATCAGCTACTGATTCATCTTTTATCCTCTTTGGGTCATATTTCCTTTATCTGTAAGTTGAGTTCATCTTTAAGGTCTATTCCAATTTAATATTTTGTAATTCTGGGTTATGTTGGAAGGAAAACTTTCCCTCTACCAATTTAGGAATTTGGGGGGCCCGCAAATTAGCAATAGGCAGATTAACAAGAGCACTGAAAACAAGTTTTATTCTCATGCCTGTGGGAACATTCAGATGAAAAGGCTCCAGTACAGCTAGGGATGAGGGCTTATATACAAACCTAATAGGGAAAGGGAGCGGGGAGAAAGGGCTTCAATGTAGAGAAGTGACAAGAACTTTGAGCTTCTAGGAGTACCAAATTATGGGAAGGCAAACATATGGGGAAATCATGGTAGATCAGAGCTAGTTAGTAAGGTTTGTGTAGACTCTTTCTCAGTGCCAGCTCATCTCTGCTGATAAGGCCATTATCCCTTTCCTGGTACAGGAAGTTAGGGCAGAAAGATACCTTCCTCCTCAAAATTTATATTCTGTTTTCGGGTAGATAGAGAGAAACCAGAGAGCTTGTTCTGTGTCTGCTTTTTCTCACTTGCCTTCAGCTCAAAATAATCTTCATGCCAGAGTGGCATATTCTAAGACCCTTCCCACCTCTGCACAGGTTCACTCAGGAGTGACTCGGCCTCCTTCTTTCTGGAGTTCTAGGCTCTGGGGCCATTAAATCCTCTAGCAGATCTTTTATGTTTGGTTGGCAGATTAGGAAAGAGAATATGTAAGATCACACGAGAGGTTTTAGAGGGGGCCATGCCTGGAAGTACCATCTATCACCTTCACTCACATTTCATTAGCTAGCACTTAGTTACATGGCCCCACCTAACTGCAGGGGAGGCTGGAAAATACCATCTTTCTGTGAACCGAGGAGGAAGCTAAAACAAGATTGGTGAGGTGAACATATGGCATCTTCTCTGCCATGGTAGATTTTAGGTCAGATAGATCTGGATATGGATCCCTGATCTGTCTCTTTCTAATTGAGCAACCTCTACGATTCACTCAGTATATAAATGCGTGATTTACTTTTATTTCTTCATGCACCAGCTCTCACATACTACTTTAGGGGCATTTAGGATGCAAGGAGTGATGGAGTTTGAAAAGTAGGTTTCAGGAAACCTAAATGATTATTCCAATAGGAAAGTGGTTGAATGAAACCCCTGATTCATTCCTCATCTTAGGCCTTTCCCTGATTCTCTTTCAACTGCAGATAACTACATATCTCAAGGATAATCTGCTCAGAGCTCTTCCATATCGTTCTCTACACCAAGAAGCGTTATCAATTTTCCTTCTGCTTCCACAATGTCCTGTGATGCATGATTCTGGAAACTGGAAAATGGTGGTTCTGTTTGCAGAGGCTGTTTGTAAAATGAGTGACCAGTCTTTAGGAGTCCTGAGTAAGTTCGATCACTTGTATATCACTTTATCTGTACTCTCAATAGAGAGTCACTGTTTTAAGTAGAAGTTATAGCAAATTTTATGTAGAAGATTTCAAAATATACAAATGTTTAAGTACATGGTATGTGAATTATTGTGAATAGATTAACCTAAAGCTATTATAATCATTACTATTATCATGCAAAGCATGTGTAATGGCTCTGACATTCGTTTAATAACCATAGAGGATCCAGTCGAGATAAAGCCACACTTTAAAATTTTTTGCTCATGTTGCTTTAAAGCTTTAGACATTTTAACCAAGGGTGATGAAAAAGAAATATTAAGCTTTGTGTTCTTGTTGTTTATTTTATTCACTACTATAGGATGTCCTACAATTTTGAGCTAGTGTTCAAGGTCCAAAGCTAAAAGATACAAAGCATACACACACACACACACACACACACACACACAAATGTATTTTTTTTAATGGCAGCATACCATTCACATTCTTTGGCAACTTGTTTTTTTCGCACTTAACAGTATATCATGGAAATCGTTCTGTTATTGGACCAATAGAACTGTTTTATTTTATTTAATGGCTGAATTGTATTCTGTTGGGAGGATATATTATGGAGAGTTGTTTTTAAACTTTTGCTATTGTAACAGTAGCAAAAGTTTTGTAACAGCTAACGTGCATTTCTTTGCACATATATAAATTGTAACAGCTAACGTGCATTTCTTTGCACATATATAAATTTACACAGGCAGGGAAAATTCCAGAAAGCAAAATTACTGGGTTGAATTGAATATGCATTTTAAATTCTGAGAGATTTTGCCAGATGACCCTCCACAGAAGTTTGAGCCACCATGTTGCACAACTTTAAGTGACCAACATTCACGTTGTAGTCTAAGTAAATTGCACCCCTGGAGTTGGGCAAAGTGGCAGCCTTAATAGAGGATGTATCAGTTTACACTTCATCAACAAATATGAGAGCATTAGCTCATGCACTGTTCGACAGTGTTATCAAACTGGGTTTTCCCATTCTGAAAAAAAGAATCTCTTAATTAAAATTTTCCTATTATGAATTAGGTTGTGCTCATTTTCCTACATCTCAGTTCCATTCATATATCATATTCTGGGACCTATCAGTTCTTCCCTCTTGCCCATTTTTCCATTTGTTGCTAGTACTTTTCTTTTTTACTTAGGAACTTTTAAACTATTAAGGCAGCTAATCCTTTATCAATAATATGAGTTACAAATTTTTCTTAAGGTTATTAAATATTTTTTTCTTTTGTGTCATTTTTGCCATGCATAATTATTTTTGAACATTTTTATGAAGCCTAATATATTAACATTTTTCTTTATGGTTCTGAGTGAGTAATACTTCAAAAAGACTACCTTACTCTGAAACTAAAAAAAAAAAGAAGTTCCTATGCTCCTATTAGAATTTTTATTGTTTCATTTTTATGTTTAAATCTTTGATATGTATACACTTTATCTTGATTAAACTTTATTTTCCACTGGTCCCTAGCCATTTAATGAATAATGTTTCATTCCCACTAATATGCAATGCCACTTTTATCATATAATAAAGTCTCATGTATATTTGGATCCATTTATGGAATTTCTGTTGCATTGATCTGTTTTTCATGCATCTAGGTCATACTATTTTAATTATATTAGCTTGATAATGTATTTTAACAATTGATAGGTTTCTTTTCTGAGAATTGTCCTTTAAAGGTACAATAATCCAGGTAGTAACCTCAGTAATATTAAAATATTGTTACTGGGATAATTTTAAAAATATAGACATACATACCAGGTGTTCATAAAATCTGAAGGCATAGATAATATTTACAGACTGAAAATGTCTGATAACATTATATATGTATGTGTGTATTCACCTATGTATGTTTTCAGACTTTATAAATACCTTATAGAATTTTCAGTTTGAAAATCATGAAATCAATCAAGTAATCAAGCATAAATATGATTTATCAGCACATTTCTACAGAATCTCAAATTTGAGCTTTTAATTTCAATGATATTTAACCAGGGGAAAAAAATTTTCTGTAATAAATGTTGCCCAGGATGATATCCTTAAAAAAGATATTTTATGGATTACGCCATCAGAAATAGAAGATATTATCTATTTCTCACATCAAAGCACCCAGTTAAAACTGAAGAAGGTTTTGTTTGTTTGTTTGTTTTTGTGGGGAAGTATATATTTATCTTGGCTGATTTTACATCCCTCAGAGAAGTGTTGGGCATCTTTGCAAGAATCTTCTCTTAGTGCACTGGTCCAGATGCTTAAAACTGCTGTCATTGCTCAGCTGAATTATTGGAATAGAACTGAATGGGATAATCGCAATGTTATAGCTCTTCTAAGAACCATGAAAGAAGTGCATAAGGTAAGGGCTCATCTAAAGGAATTTATATACCCTTTTACTAAATCAAAATCCCTTAGGTCTCAGCCATTTAGAATCTTGTTTTGTTATGTTTTTTGCAACAGGAAGGATATTTTATCCAGCCCTTAATAATTCAAAATTTTGCTTGTTTTGCTAACTAAGTAGACTCTGGAGGAATATATTACATATTATATATAATCCGTTAGATGCACAAATACTCGAATATGAGAATGATTCAGCATTCTCATTAGAGTATACAGCATAATGTAGAAATAACCTAAGGTTAAGCTACCAGTAAGCGTAATGTTTGTTGTGGCATAGGGAGGAGCCAGAGCATTTTAAATAAAAGAACAGAATAAAATCACTATTGTTCAATTAAAAAATTAGCTAAAATAAGATGCTTTATAAATATAAATTACTAAATGACAATTAAAGCATATTTTACCACACAGTATCAATCTCCATAGGAGAAAATATTATGTACAAAAGTCAGTGCTTTTCAGAAATACTAATAATGTAGTATTGATATTTCTAAAGTAGTATATTTCTTTTTTTCTCCAGTGTTATTGACATATAATTGACATACAACGTTGTGTAAGTTTATAGTTTATGCATGTTTATTTGATACACTTATATATTATAAAATGGCTACCAACATAGCTTTAGCTAACACCTCCATCACCTCATATAATTACCATTTCTTTATTGTGGTGATACCCTTATGATCTATTCTCTTAGCAATTTTCAAGTATATGGTACAATATTGTTAACTATAATCACTATGTTGTACATTAGATCTCTAGAATTTATTCATTTTATAACTAGAAATTTGTACCCTTTGACCAACATCTCCCAATTTTCCTCACCCCCAAGCCCCTGACAACCATCATTCTACTTTTTTCCTGTAGATTCCACATATAAGTGAATTCTTATAGTATTTATCTTTCTGTTTGCCTTATCTCGTTTAGCATAATGCCCTCAAGGTCTGTCCAAGTCACCACAAATGTAAAGATTTCCTTCTTTCTCATGGCTGAATAAATATCCTAGTGTGTATATATATATATCACATCTTCTTTATCCATTTATCCATCCATGTATGCTTAGGTTGTTTCCTTGTGTTGGCTACTGTAAATAATGAAGCAATGAACATGGGGTTGTAGATATCTCTTTCAAATAGTCTTTCCATTTCCTTTGGATATATACCTAGAAGTGGGATTTTTAAATTTTTCGAGGAACCTCCACGCTGTTTCCATAGTGGCTGCAGCAATTTACATTCTCACCAACAGTGCACAAGGTTCCCTTTTCTCCACATCCTCACCAATATTTGTTATCTCTTGTCATTTTGATGATAGCCATTCTAACAGGTGTGAGGTAATATCTCCTCGTGGTTTTGGTTTATATTTCCCTGATGATTATTGATGTTGAGCACCTTTTCATGTACTTGTTGGCCATCTGTATGTCTTCTTGGGAAAAAAAAATACCTATTCAGTTACTCTGCCCATTTTATAATTGGATTTTTTTTTTTTGCTCAGTTGTATGAGTTGTATGTTTTTTGATATTAATACCTTATCAGATATATGATTTGCAAATATTTTCTCCCATTCCATAGGGTGCCTTTTCATTTTGTTGACTGTTTCTTTTGCTGTGCGGAAGCTTGTTTGATGTAGTCCATTTATTTAGTTTTGCTTTTTTTGCTTGTGCTTTTGGTATTATATCAAAAAAAAAAAAAATCATTGTGAAGACCAATGTCAAGGAACTTTCCCCATATGCTTTCTTCTAGGAGTTTTATGGTTTTATGTTTAAGTCTTTAATCCATTTCGAGTTAATTTTTCTCACTGGTGTAAGATAGGGGTCCAATTTCATTTTTCTGCATGTGGTTATCCAGTTGTCCCAGCTGCATTTATTGAAGAGACTATCCTTTCTCCAGTGAATTTCTTGGCTCTCTTGTCAAATATTCAAGGGTTTATTTCTGGCCTCTTGAATCTGTTCCATTGGTCTATGTGTCTATTTTTTATGCCAGTACTATACTGTTTGGATTACTATGGCTTTATAGTATAGCTGTAAGTCAGGAATTGTGATACCTCTAGAAATGTTCTTCTTTCTCAGAATCTCTTGGACTATTCAGGGTCTTTTGTGGTTTCGTACAAATTTTAGGATTGTTTTTCTATTTATGTGAAAAATGCCATTGAAATTTTGAGAGGGATACATTGAATCTATAGACGTCTTTAGGTAGTATGGATATTTTAACAATATTAATCCATGAATAGGGGATGTCTTTCCATTTACTTGTGTTTTCTTCAGTTTCAGTGCACAAATCTTTCATCTCCTTGGTTAAATTTATTTTTAAGTATTTCATTGTTTTTGATGCTATTGTGAAAGGCCGATTGGAGTCTTAAGAAGACAAATATAAATCATGGGGAGTCAAATTTTTAAAAAGTAATGTATCAAAGGTAAATGTTTGGCATAAAGTAAGTAGAGATTTAAAAAAGCGAGAAACCTTATCAGGACTTAAGATGTTTTGTAGTGGGCTTCTCTCATTAAGAAAAAGTACACATTGCAATCTGTAGTTTTATCCCAAACTTTTTATTTGTTGATCCTCTCTCCTATACATCTGGTTTTTATCTCTTTATATTCTTAGATTCTTTATTTCCTGCCTTCTACCTTTGGATTAGTTTGATTTGATGGATGCTTATTTAGATTATTGATTTTCCAGCATGTCTTCCTCTGAAAGGCTTTCCTGAACCCTTTAAGTCCTTCTCTGATCAGAAACTGTATCCTAGATGCCTGATTACTTGTTGTTTTTACTTAGTAGATCATGTGTCATGGATTGGCAATTTACACCGATGAGCAACCTCCTGTTTTTATAGATAAATTTTTTTGGAACACATCCAGGCTTGTTTTCATATTGTCTATGACTATTTTGTGCCAAATAATGGCAGGGTTGAAGAGTTGCACCAGAGAGTATATGGTCGCAATCTCAAATATTTCCTATCTGGATTTAAGAAAGAGTTTACTGACTACTATATCAGGCAGTAAGTTAATGTGTAAGCCAAGACAATTTTTAGCTTCTGTATTGTCCCACGCCTGACAAATAGTGTGTGCTAAATTAATATTCATCAATTAATGGAGAAAGGGCTGAATTTGTCAAATGTACGTTGGATTTTTATGGTGCTTTTATTCTCAAGATCTAGAAACTGTTTCCAGTAAACCTGTGCCCTAAGAATTGAATTACTAATCTCCACTGCCAACATCTTATATCTTTTATAATATTTATGAAAATTGGAGAAATTGTAGATCAAACAATGGAAGTTTTATAGAACTCTATCATCGACACATGCATAGGGTTTTTAGAGCTCTATTCTGATTATCTATATAATAACCACATATATAATAGATTAAATCATTTATTGATAGAAAATGATATTTATGGGTCATATTCTCTTTAAGGCTAATAAAACTAACAGTCAACTACCAGAAAATGCTTTCAACATAAATGAACTCTCCAATTGGTTGAACTTTCATGGAAAAAGAAAACTAGTGCTCTTTAAGGATAATAACATGGTAAGAGTAACATTTTTTACTTCTGAAAATTTTCATTTTTTAACGGGGGACACATTAGGAGCTATGTAGGTGTCTCTTTGATTAATCAATATTTGAACATTTCTTTAGTACAATGCTGAATTGTTAAATTAAATGATCATTGAAAACTTAAACAGCTTTCACTCACAAAACAAATGCATTTTCTTAGCAATTTGTTTCTAAGTAATTTGGATGTTTAAAAACAGATTCCAAAAAGTATAGAGGGAAATAATTTAAGGTGATAAGGTAAAGGAATGAAGTTCTTCTTTTCTTTTTATTATCAAAACTGTTACCTTTATTTTTTTTAGATAACTGAAGAAAAATATATTTTCAGTGAATTTCCATTTATCTTTAATTTACTATCCAAAATTAAATTATGGCAAGCTGATTCTTATTTAAAAATGCAGGTAAGTATGCCTTACTTTTTTTATTATGTAAAATTTCAAACATATACAAGATAGAGATAGTGGTGTAATGAACCCCATCACAAAGTTTCAGCAGTCATCAGCATTTTGCCCACTTTCATCTATCACTTTTGATGAAAGTGGGCTGTTTTTGTGGTTGTTACAATTTTGCCAAAAGTATTTTGAAGCCAATCCCAGGCCCACTTTCTTTTCACTCTCTGTACTTCATTATTTCACTCTTATTCATGCTAAGATTCATCAGGGGGTTCAGTTGGTGACCACATGATTCTTCCAATGTAATGTTTCCCATCAACCATTTACTTAATAATTCCATCTATTATTTTGAGGTTTGCAAAATGGCAATATTTCTAATCTTATCATTCCTTCTAAATTTATAAACTGAATTGTTTCAGTTTATAAATTTAAAGTAAAGAACTTTTCCTTATTAATTAGAGCCCTTTGGCTACTCTAAAAACTCATTCATGTAGGAAGGTGGAATGATGCATAACCCTTTTTCTTAAATTATTAAATGTTCTGTACATAGAAGTTGTACCAATTTATGTTACTACCAGAAATGTATGAAATGCCTCTTACATACACTCTCATCAATACAGAGTGTTATCAGGCTTTGTGATCTTTTCCAATTTGATGGGTTAACCATGCTATTTCAGTTTAGTTTTCATTTATATTTCTCATTATTATATGATGCCTGAGTCCTCACTTTCTTTAGATAATATCCATTGTTTTCCTATATGAGCAATACTGAAATGATCAACTAACTGCTCTTTCTCTCTTCTCTATCCAGTTTTAGTTCCTATACTGTATTCTTAGTTGTTAGTATTTGGATTTTTGGATTTGCTTAAGAGTCTTAGATTTGTAAGCCCCAAGTGATTCTTTTATCTTCAGATAATGCCTATGAATCAATCAGTGAGGTTATTCTATTTTCCACTTACTCTCTCTCTTCTGTTCTTTTTCTGGTAGTTGTATTATTCCCATATAACACTTACATGTTATTTTGTCTCTCTTGTCATCATCAGCTCATCAGCCTTAGTTCTCAGTTATGCTCACCCCGCCCCCAGACATATGCTAACAATTTTTCAAATGTGTTTTGATTGCTGACACTTGTTTTCTAGGCCATTCCTCATGAAAGGTTCACATCTATTTATCATGTTTCTACTTTAAAGACATGTAGGAATCAGAAAAATACCCATGACTTTTACTAATAATTCAAAGGATATAGGCCTTCTAGGTGAAACATGGAGAAGTCTGGGATATCACATGCACAAAAGGATACCTCGTTAATTCCATAGCTTATATGACTTTTTTCAATGAGCCATGCCTGATAAATCTATAAATTCCACATCTATTTATAATAAGCATCTTAGATGGGCAAAGTACATCCTGCTAAAAGCATTCCATAGATAAGGACTCTCCCTCTAGTTACTGTTATTAGTATCTGTCATCAGATTAGACTTTTGTTTTGGACATCACTTTTGTTTCCCAGCCATCTCTCTTTTAAAAAATTTCCTAACGTCCCTGGTAATGGAAGAAAATAGATTATTTCCTTCCCAAACTTAACTTCCCCTTAAGTTTCCTCTAAGCAAGTGCTGCCCTCTGTGGTATTTTCTTCTACAGCAATGTTCTGTCTAACCTGTTTACTCTGTCACTAAGGGTTGAGTAGATAGTGGACCTACGCAGGTTGTATATCATAAAGGATAGGGCAATGTATGAGGACAAGAAAACTCTTAGTTGCAGTTGTCATGAGTGAGGTTAAAAAAGACTGCAGAATCTTTTCCTCCAAAGGAGAGATGATGGACATAGTCAAAATTGTAAGTTCCAAACTGGATTACCAATTCAAATGCATAAATGTAGAAATGTGAAATCAATACATGGAGTATAGGAGTAGAGAAACTGGGAAATAAGATATAATGCAGGTTTCTAGTCCAATTCTTGGTTAGGTGAGAGAAGGGTGGGCCTACAGCAGGCCACATACACCTCTCCCTGCTGTAGTCAGTGGAGGATATTGCTGGCTACCCCCTGTCACTTAGAGCCCAGGAAATGTTGCTTAGCAGTCAGTATTACTGAAATGTCACAGAGCTGCAGACTCTTGGGCTCCAGGAGATGATTCACTACCAGGAAGGACCAGAAATGGCACTTGTTCCATCTCCCTACAAATGTGGAGCTTCTTTACAATGAACATCTTAGGGAAACACAAAAAAAATCTAGTGGAATCACATATAATTTCTCAGTATATAGTGGTACCAGGATCTAGGATAGGGCTTTCCCGAGCCCAGTGCCACACACACACTTCTCTGAGATGCTTGTAGAGTACTAATGTGGGCAACCACATCCAGCCTGGAAACCTAGAATAGGATAAGCACAGGCCCCAAGAGGGCCATATTGGTTTATGAGTCCTAAATACTCCTTTACTATTCCCGTGATATAGCTGAAGTCCTAGAGAATGTTAAAGGTCAAAGCAAGGATAATAATTCTAACACTAGGTTTCTAATCCAAGGGATTTCAGCAGAAACAAGAAAACTAAAGTGGTAAGGACATGTTGAGAATGCAGAAAAGCTTAATGGAAGTATTATGTAGGGTGACAGAGAACAATGCTAGAAAGAAAATGAGGCCACCAGTGGCATAATTTTAGGAGCCCCCATGCAAATTTGGTAGCTGGATCATAGTTATTTAAAGAAGTGTGGATCTTCTCTGTGCAAGTCTTTCCTCTAGTCTTTTTTTCCCCACATCTAACATTATCCATGAGCTCCTAAATTGCTCTTATATGATAGAGGATTACTGTGCTAACACTATGCTTAAGACTGGTGGATGAATGTCTCAGAATGTTGAATACTGCTATTGCTTGATTACTTAGCTATACATCTATGATGATTAATCCCCTGTACACAATTCCTAGTACCATAGTTTTATAGATCCTACGATCTCTTTATCTTACACAGTGTAGATATGATGCCCTTTTCTTTAAATAATTATAGTATATGAGTATATAGAGCAATGATAGGCATAATTGTATGCTATACAAAATAGGTTTATTTGAAATAGTAAACACTTCCTAGTATTCCTATGAGGATTCCTAAATATTTCTTTTCTAGGGGCGAAAAATGAACGGGCAAATGATTCTACCAAAAGAGAATGAATTCCCTCCATTACCCATATTTACACTTAGAGTCAGGCGAACCCACCTAACTGAAGATGCTCTGCGTCAGTTAAGCCAAGCTGAAGTCACTGACCTCCAGAAACCATTAGTGGTATGGTAAAAAGTCTCACTGGACATTTTTAATAATGTGGGAGGGAAACATTTACATAATATAGCAAAGGAAGAGCCTACATTTACAACTATAGTTATCAGCCTTATGATTTCCAGAATTCCTTGCTTACTCTTCAGAGAAAAGCTACGGGATGTTTAACTGCACATTGGGATTATGAGTTAACTAACAGTTACCAATGGCTATAAAATATTGCATAATGAATCATCCCAAAGCTTAATGACTTAAAAGTAACAATATTTTATTTTACAGATCTGCAGCTCAGATAAGGGTCTGCTGATCTAGGTTGAAAGCTACTCATCTGGGTAGCTTAGCAGATTTTGTATGCACGTGTTTACATGTTTACAAATTGGCTAGTGATTGGCTGATTTAGGCTAGGCCTGATGGGATAGTTTGGCTTTGCCTCCTATGTTTTTCATATTCTTCCTGGGATCACAGCAGTGCCAGAAGTACACGATAGCAAACCCAGTCAGATGACAAACATTGCTTTAGTCAAAGCAAGTCACATGGCTAAACCTACAGCAAGGGCTGGTGTAATATACTCAGCCTCTATAATGAGAGGAACTGCAAAATCACATGGCTATTTGGAACCAATATAGCAGTGGAAGGTCTATAACTAAAACTAGAGCCAAAATGTAGGAAAAGTATCTGTTCCACTTGCTGCTTGTTGATTGCATTAATAGCCCCAATTCTCATACGGGTGCCTGCAGGAATTTTATTGTGTGTTACCTCAGCTTATTTTCCCAATTGAGGCCATAAAATAATGACTAACTCTGTAGATTAGAGCTGGAGTCTGTCTAGAAGGGAGTGAATTTTCCTGATATCACCCATGAGGGGGTGAGTTAGGTTCTCAGAGAAGAAACCAGAACCTGGAGGGTGAGACTCAGACAGAAGAGGGATATTTCCCAGCATGGGACTCAAATGGGAAACACAGTTAACTATATTATAAGGCAGACTTTCCAGTTGTATGTCTACCTCAATATCTCCATTCTTTTAAATTGTGACTATGTGGAAATGAATAGAAAATGATTCTGTCTACAGGAAATGACAGAAGTAAGAAGGTAAAGTTCAAGAGAGATCTAATCAAAATATAGACTGTGAATGAGGCAAGGCTGTAAAGGCTCATGATGAGTTTGTCCTGACTACAGCGAAGGCAGACTTGCTAGAAATAGGAAAATCAGAAGAAAGCTTAATTTGTTATTGGAATATCCAGATGGAATGTGACACAGGCCCTTGGAGATTATAGTCTCTGGCCAAAAAGTAGGTTGATCAAAGTGGCAGCAGTTAAGATCTTCCAGGCAAGGAGTAGAGAAAGAGAACTCTTAGTCAAGCTTAGTGATGCTTATATTAAAAAGATAAAAAGCAATTAGCCAGGAAAGGAAGTAGAAAAAGAGAGGCAAGCTGGGAGTGTACTTGACCACAAAGCCCAAAGGTGGACTTTAAAATAGAGGGACTAGAACATGGTTCCATAGTGTAGCGGTTAGTACATCTGCTTTACATGCAGAAAGTCCTGGGTTCACACCCCAGGGGAGCCATGGTCCATGGTCTACGGCCATGCCACCCTGAACAAGCCCGATGTCTGATCTCGGAAGCTAAGCAGGGTTGAGGCTGGTTAGTGCTTGGATGGGAGACCACCTAGGAAGACCAGGTGCTATAGGCATAAATAATTATAATAATTAATAATAAAAAAGTAAAAATAAATAAAATAGAGGGACTAGTTCATATTGATTTCCCACAAAGGATTATGGGCAGTCAGGTCTGATGGTTTCTGCAAAGGTGCCAGGCCCAGGCTGACCGGAAGAACTGTTTATCATAAGTCCCAATGAGGGGAGAGGCAGGAGAAACCAAATAGTTACTGACTGGAGCTAAAGTTGTGAAGTCTAAATGATGAGATGCAGACAGACAACATGATAGAAAAATCAGGGGATTTAGTGGCCTAGGGGTTTGAAGCACATCAAAATTTGTTTCAAGATGCTGGTCAACATGCTAGAATCAATTCCCTTTACTTGGTTCATGTGGCAGTGTAAAGAACCCATGCACTAACTATACAATAATCTGATAATAGATAGGTTCATGGCATCTTAGTAGCAAGTTGAGGGAGAACAGATGCAGTGAGGTAAGGGGAATGGGATTCTGGGAATTCTGGTGACTGCAGGAGGTTTGAAATTTTTCCATAAAGATCAAAGCATTATATTTTAATCCTCAGATTGAATTTATTAAATCTCTTTCCTCAGATTGAATTTATTAAAGAAATTCGTTCTGAGGGTGTAGGGGTAAAGTCTGAGTTCTTCCACTGTATATTTGAAGAGATGACAAAGACAGAATATGGAATGTTCATATATCCTGAAGAAGGTTCCTACATGTGGATTCCTGTCAGTGTAAGTATTTTACCTATTTTCTTACATTTTTTTCAGAACGAAAAATGTATACCATACACTGCAACATGAGAACTATACATAATAATGTAAACTCAGGTCATATACAGCCTTGCTACTCAAAATATGGTCCACAGAGCAGCACCTCTAGCATCACCTGGGAGCTGTGAATAAAGCAGAATCTCAGGCCCTACCCTAGATCAGACCATGTATTTTAAAAGATCCTCAGGTGAATCATATGCATATTAAACTTTTAAACAGCTTTAATGAAGTATATTTGAGATACAATAAACTGCACATAAATTGTCTAATTTGATATACATATATACCCATGAAACTTTCACCACAATCAATGAACATATACATCATCCCCCAAAGTTTCCTCATATCCTATACCTCTACTGCTTCTGTTCCTCTCCTGCCTTCCACTCCATGTCCAGGCAACTACTGTCACTATAGAGTAGTTTGAATTCCCTAAAATTCTACCTAAATGGAGTCATAAGTAGTCTTTGAGTCTGTGCTCTTTCATTCAGCATAATTTTGTTGAGACTCATATATGTTGTTGTATGTATCTATAGTTCATTCCTTTTTATTGCTGAGTAGTATTCCATTGTATCGCTGTACTACACTTTGTTTATATAGTCACCTATTGGTGGATATTTGAGTGGTTTCCTAAGTTTTGAGAGGCAGTAATCTAGAATGTCTCAAGTTAGAGGAAATTATTAATAGAATCCTAGAAATAATTGCTAATTCTAATAAGATGATTCCTTTCTGCAATGACTATATTTTTATAAAGATTCTTGAAATGTAAACATTTCCTTAAAGTAACAAAAACTTGTCTTCATTTTTCTTTTAATAACACAGAGTAAATAATTCTAAAAAGGATCACATGTTGAGCTTCAATTTATTGACCCCCCTTTCCAATATACTTCTAAATGTTCTTTCCAATGACATGGTAGAAGTTTGGAGCCCAGAGCACTGAGAAGAGGAGAAAGATGAATGGGTGTGAAAAAGTACTGAAAAGTGTTTTGTATCTTCCTGAGAAAGAATGAACCTCTAAATGGTCAAGGTGTACAAGTGGTAGGATTTTTATCAGTCAGTCGACAAGCACTTATTGACTCTTTCTATAAGTTCTACATTGTATTAAATATTGTGGGAGATTCAAATTAGTATATGACACAATCCCTTTCCTCTTGAAACTTTTTGCATATGTAAATGGAGTGATAAGACTATCACTTTAGGAACTTTAGCAATTGTTTCTAAATTATGGATTGCTGACTATGTGTAATTTTTCAGCATGGTAGGATGGGGAAGGAAGCACTGGTGTAGAATTAGAAGCCCAGAGTTATAGTCCTGAGTGATGGGTGTGTCATTTAGCTTCTTTGAGTTTTCAGTTTCCTTACTTATAGAATAGCTGTCATAATTTCTGCTCTGCCTATACAGGACCATTGTGAAAATGAAACAAGATATGGTATTTATCCAAGTATGAAAGCACCATGAAAACTTTAGGGCAATATCCAAATTTAAGAGATTCTTTATTAGGACAGAAAAAAATCAAGGGGGATTGAAGTGATTGGAGAAAATGTCATGGAAAAGTAGAACACCCGAGGTTTATATTGAAGGCTAGGGACAAAATAGATCAAAGAGATGTAAATGGGGGATGGAGAAGAGAAAAGAAACCTCATATCAACTATGTGAGGTGGGTAGTTTGTCCCCATTATACAGATAAATAAACTGAGGTTCAGAGAGATTAAATAAACTAGACATTCAACTAGCAAGTGACAAAGCTAGGATATGAATTCGGGACTGTCCAACCCCAAAACCCTTACTCTTAAGCATTGTGCTATACTGCTAGAGGGAAAACAGACAAAAGTCTGACTTGTGTATGGCTCAGTGAAGAGATAAAATCACTAGAACCAGAGGATATGTTACAACTACAGGAAATAAGACTGAATAGGTTAGAGGAGGTCACCTTCAAAGAGTACTTGTATTTTTAACTCATTTTCAAAATTCAAAGGTATTTTTAATATTTATCCTATCAATTACTCTAAAAAGAAAATAGGGCAAGTAGACTGAGGCACAGACTATTATGTGAGTTCTCCAGAGTCATGCACCTGCTAACAGCAAGGCTGTCACTGGGATCGGAATCTTAAGAATTTGTAGGCTAGTGATCTCTCAGGTGGGCTGTAGTGATGGCCTGGCCATTTGTGGCCAGTGTTTTCCTTCACCTGGGACTACAAAGTACAGAAAAGAGAGTGAAGCCAATTTCATCAGGCCTCTTTTCTTCTTCTTTCCACCCACCTGCCTAGTCAACAGCATCAGTCACCTTCCCTGACCCATATGCTTGTCCCTGTAAGCACACCTAGGTTGAGGGCTATATTGCCAAAGGGGACACCACTCATCAGACACATATCTGACATACCTGATGCCCACTGAAAGTATAGATAAAGTATACCCTTTCATCCACAGTGTCACTTTTCTACATGAATTTGAAGGCAAAGACTGTAGTATTAAATATTGAAAACCTTAGTTTATAAGGCTATCTGAGTGTATATTTTTATATTCCAGATATGCTATTAGTTACAAAAAGTAAATTCATTTATTTAATATTCTGAACTCTTAATTCGCATTTTAACTTATGGAAGAATTTTAAATTGTATTATAGGCTGTGCAAGAACCTCAAATTTTTACTTTCCTGAAGCTCATTTTGTTTCTAATTTGTTACTTTTATAAAAGGGAACAAAAAAACAATTTGTACTAATCTAATTATCCCTTTGGATTATTATTATTGATTATTTATAATACATTAGGGATTTTTTTCATCTCCTTTTCCAGCCTAAATTTGAGAAGAAGAGATATTTCCTCTTTGGAATGTTGTGTGGACTCTCCCTATACAATTCAAATGTTGCCAATCTTCCTTTCCCACTGGCTCTGTTTAAGAAACTTCTGGGTCAACAGCCATCATTGGAAGATTTAAAAGAACTCAGTCCTCTTTTGGGGAGGTCAGTAAATGGTTTTCCAGGACTATATCTAGGAAGTCTCAGTCGTTTAGGCATAAATGATGTTACATGCACACACATGCACACACATATGCACACACACACAAACAGACAAGGTCTTCGATTTGTATGCTCTTTAGATGAATTTGAATGTTTAGCATGACTTCTAATCAAGTAAACCTTCAAAAATGTAGAAAAGCCAAATGTTTCTCTAATTATCAAGTGGTACAATAAACAGAGACTGGTCTCTTGAATTTATCAAGATGGAAACAGTTGCTTTTGACAGTACACAATATTCTTAATGAGAATCATGCATGCTATATTCATTTTGAGTAAATCTTATTTAATCATATTTAATTTATTTAAATAAATCAGCATGTCATCGACTTTATTTTTTAAGGATTGGAAAATGCTTGTTCTGATTTAAAAGGCAAACTATGTCCTGTGAGGAAAATACTGGCAACCTATATATAGACAAAGGATTAGTACCTCTGATATATAAATATGTATGTGACTTATCACACAGATGTATATATATGGCTAATCAAAAAATGAAAATATGCTCAATCTTACTAGTAGTAACTGAGGAAATACAAATGAAAATGAGATGTTATTTTTCTGTTTATAGATTGACAACTGTTAAAAGGTTTTTCATAAAATACAGAGTTGATAATAGATTGGGAAAAAGGATTCTCTTCTCATGTACTGTTAATGGAAGAATAAACTGGCTAGATTTACACTGCTCGCCCTGCAGTCTAAGGCAAGGGCTGAGATTTTGCGCTGGATAACCCTTTCTTGAGGAATGCTGTTCTGGGCATCGCA
The DNA here is from genome assembly GCF_000325575.1 of Pteropus alecto. NCBI lineage: Eukaryota > Metazoa > Chordata > Mammalia > Chiroptera > Pteropodidae > Pteropus > Pteropus alecto. The sequence goes on from NW_006434897.1 coordinate 790,352, forward strand.
GGGATGTTGAGCCACATATGGAGTTGCTACCCTCCTCTCACTGTGACAACCAAAGATGTCTCCAGATTTTGCAAATGTCCCCTGGGGGGCGGGGGCAAAATACCCCTGGTTGAATCACTGGTTTTGAGGAAGGGGCTCCTTTTTGTAATTCCACCAACACTCAGCAGTGTCTATGTTTTAGCAGTGGCCTATCCAATCAAAATTGTAAATAGAAGTTAACTCAAAGAAGAGGGAGTGTGAAGGTGGAGGAAGCAATTTACATGGCATTTTATAATGTAGTGTCCAAAATTTTTCAATTGAAAATGTATTACTTTTGAAATTTTATAAGATCAATGAATATAATTTTTGAACCTAAATTTTCATTAGGAATTTGCAAGAAGTTCTAAATGATGAAGCTGATGACATTGGAGAAGAACTTTACATACATTTTTCTGTGAGTATTAATGAATGCCAGGTTATAGTTTAGGTTTAATCTTTTTTAAAAATAATTATTATAGTATCTCAAATATGGGATTCCTTTTTTGGAGAGTATTTTACCTCAGTATTATACGACTTTCCCCCAACCTGTTCCTCATTTAATACCTTGTCTTTGTACTCTTAAATAAAGTGAAAATACAAGCAATTATTTAATCAGTTTAAATAACTAAATGGATCAATATATTCTTAAAAGCAATGTACAACATATGATAGGATAGTTTTTTAATTCTTATATGTATTGAAAAGGCTGAACTACATAAATTATTTAGCTCCCAGTTATTTAAAATTTCATAGGGAAGAATGTACTGGCAATAATGGTATTATAGTTGATTATTCAGACTTTCTTTCATGTTTGCTACCCGAATATATTTATTACAGCTACATTGGGACCACAATGATGTTGATTTAATTCCAAATGGGAGCTCTATACTTGTGGACCAAACCAACAAGTAAGTTTTGAGACCTAGAATATCTGCTTTGAATACACATAAAATGTTTGTATCACTATACTTTATAAATGTATTTTAGCTTCTCAGATGATCATTTTTGCACCTCATCATTTTAAAAAGATAAGTTTACAGGGTAAGAGAAGGAGAGAAAGGAGTCAGAATTAAATATTTCCTTTGCAGCACTTTTCATTAGTTATTCATTCAACAATTCTTTTCGAGTCCCTACTCTGTACCAGACCCTAGTCTAGGCACCATTGATACAGCAGTGAAAAAGGACAAACTCTGGAGCTTAAATTCCAGTAGGACAGAAAGACAATACACAAATTATTATGTAATAGAATGTCAGACAAAGATGAACACTCTGAAGAAAATTAAATCTATTTAAGAGACTATAGAGTTACAGGTGGAGGAGGTATGCTGGAGTCAGCTGGTACCAGCCTGTGAGACCCTGACTGTTAAATTTTTAAAAAATTTGAGAGTTTATTATTAAAGTGTTAGTAGCTTGAAATCAACCATGGTGGGAATATTTATACCACAGAAATCGGTAAATGCTGCAAATAAGGGTTCCTTTTTTCTCCTTTTGGGAGAACTGTTTGTTAAACATTTACCAACACAGTGGATACATGGGAGGGCGAGAGGGGTTAATTTAGATAGGCTCAAGAAGAAAGCTTAAAGAGTGGGAGACTTTCATGTTTCTGGTGGGTATCTGGTGGAAATACCTCCAGTAGCAACTATACCATCAGGAAATTCATCATGTAGTGGACAAGGCATACTTTGCATAAATAATTTTCACACAAATGGCATGTATTGTAAACAGAGAGAGAAAGAGGAACAGAGAACCAAACCTGAGAAAGTCATGTTCATATTGAACTCTGATGAATGATAGACATTCAGGTAAAGAGGAAGTACTGCATGTCGTGGCCTAACTACAAGAGAGGCAGTGAGGCCGGAGATGCAGATGGAAGTGGGAAGAGGCTGCAGAGTAGAGCAAGAGTCAGATCATACAGGGCTTTTTGATCCTGCTAAGGAGGTCTAGAATTTACCGTAAGGGTTAGAAGCATTGAAAGATTTTAAGCAGGAGAATGTCATATTCAGATTAGTGTTTTTAAAATATCCTGACTGTGGCTAGGAAAATGGGAGCAAAACAGTCTTAATTCTTCTGCTGTTCTCTCCAAGGTTCCTTCTAGTTGATCAGATGTTTTTATATCCCTGGGGTAGTACTGGGATGTATGCTATATAGAAGTAATTTACTTTTATTCGCAATAGAAATGGTAAAAAGGGCAGAATAGATAATATTTTATTCACTAGTAAAGTATGTTATTGGCCTTTTTGTTTGTTTCCCTCAAGGAAAGACTATGTTTCTAAGTGTGTTGATTACATTTTCAATACTTCCGTAAAGGCAATTTACGAAGAATTTCAGAGAGGATTTTATAAAATCTGTGACAAGGAGGTACTTAGATTTTTCAAGCCTGAAGAACTAATGACAGTAATAGTTGGAAATACTGATTATGACTGGGAACAATTTGAAAAGGTAGGTGATGACTAAAATGCCCCCAATTCTTCTGAACACCTTCTATATATCCCCCCTAAAAACCATTTTTATCCTTCTTTTTATCAAGAATTCAAATTATGATCAAGGATACCATAAATCACATCCTACTATACTGATGTTTTGGAAAGCTTTCCACAAATTAACTTTGGATGAAAAGAGAAAATTCCTCTGTAAGTATTACAGTAATAGATGGATCTATAAAAAGATAAGTATCTTATTTGTGATGAAGACATTACTAATGGTGGGTCATATGTGTTAGCAGCAAAGCAAGGGTTAGAATCCAGGTTCTCTACCTTTTAAATCAATGTTCTTTCTCTTACATGAGCCTGTTCCCCATTTAAAAAAATGATAATAAATATATCATTATTTTACTAACTTCTCCACAGCCTCTAATCTCACTTCCAGTTTTAGTTTGCATCCTCTTTTTTCACTTTAGTTGGCTCATAATCAAGCTTTTTTACCTCACAGTCCTATCTTCCTTTAATTATCTAAGTCCTATGGAATTAGGATGATGTAAACTGTCTCCAGTACTCTTTTAGAAATAATAATAGCAATGGCCACTGATGATAATAACAGCATTTATTGTCTACTTACTCTATGCCAGGCATTGTACTGATCACTTTGTATCTATTACCTCCCTTTATCCTAATAGCAACTTTATGAGGGTGGGTACTTATTTTTCCCCCATTTCAAATCTGAAGAAAAAGAGGCTTGGAGCATTTAGTAGCATGTCTGTGTTCAGATAGCTGGTGAGTGTCAGAACCTGAATTTGAACTCAACAGAGTTATCCAAAGCCCAGGCTCTTAATCAATAAGCTCTGTGCCCTTGGGGTATAAAAACTTCTCTTGTTGAGAACCCTGTTTCCTTAGGACAATGACTTATTCTCTTACCTCCTCACCCCATTTTTCACCTCTTCCTGTGATATGCATCTTTCTTCTCGCTATTTTTGTTGCTGCTGAGGATGTTGGAGGGCAATTCCAACTTCTCCACAAATCCAAGCTACTTCTCCACAAGCCCAAACTATCTTTCCAATCTTCTCTCTTAATGGGAAACGTTTGCTTCAGCCCAGTGGCTCCAATGTCTGTACATTCAATGAGTTCACTTACATCTTCCTACCTCAGGCTTCTTAGGATTTTACCCCTTGAAAGCTCACTCAGCTCCTCTCCTTGAGAATTAACTAGCCAGACGTGCTCTCTGTGAAGTCTCCCTACCTACTCCAGCCTGGCACATCTCTCCCTGCCCTGAGTCTCGGGGCCTTCATTAGACTCTTCACCTCATACTTCTTGGTTGAGCTAAAACAAACTTCCTTGTGTCTTGCTATTATCTTTTCATGTACTGTTGACCCTTGAACAACATGGGGGTTGGGACAATGACCCCTTCCCTGCACAATGGAAAGTCTGTGTATAACTTTTGACTCCCTAAAAACTTAACTACGAATAGCCTACTGTTGTTGGAAGCCTTACTGATAACATAAAATCGAACCACATATATTTTATATATGTATTATATGCTGTATTCTTACAATTAAGTAAGCTAGAGAAAAGAAAGTGTTATCAAAAAAAAATCATAAAGAAAATACCTTTACGGTATTTATTGAAAAATATCTGCTTATAAGTGGACCTGCACAGTTCATACATGTGCCATTCGAGGTCAACTGTATGTAATTTCCCCCCAGCAGATCATGAACTCACTGAGGACAAAGACCAAATGTTATGATTTTTCTGTGTTCCACATGATCCTTTGTAGCTCTTTCTGCACAAGGGTACTCAATATTCATTGAATGAAGTGATTAATTTCTTCCTTTTCATTTTAAATTTTGCTCTGCCTATGAAATATCTTAACCAAAGATTATTCTTTTCTAGTTTTTCTTACAGGAAATGATAGGCAGACTGTAAAAGGATTACGGGAAATAAAAATCACATTTCGCTGTCCTGAAACTTTCAGTGAAAGAGATTGCCCAAGATCACTTGTATGTCATGGTATTCTGGACCTCCCTAAATATTCTACAATGGAAAGAATGGAGGAAGCGCTTCAAATAGCCATCAACAGCAGCAGAGGATTTGTCTCACCCATGGTCACAGAGTAATAGTGACCTCTGAGAGTCTCAGTGAGGCCTCAGATTCTCAGGTCCTCACTCTTCGATTCTAATATACTTCTTTAGGTCTAATTAGTATAAAGGGTTGATAGATTTTAATTAGGATTAGTTGATAAATGTTGAGATAAACAATAAAGTGATGAATCAAGATAATATTTTTAATGAATCAAAATTTCCTGATCCCTAAACATGCTATTAGAATATTTACTTTTTATTGAATTAGTTCCTGAACAATTACCATTTAAAAATAAGCTAACAGATATTTAAAAAAATATTGTGCTTCTAATAAACACTGCCTGCAAATATTAAAGTTTGAAAAAATAAAATATAAACAATTCAACATGATTTTGAGGCATGTAGAGTATATTTTATATTGTGGAATGTCTCTAGAGTTTTGATTTTAGCCTGAATAATTTATTTGCTGAATAATTTATTTGAAAAATCTAAATGTTAAGGGATTCATTAATTCATTGAATAATTACTTATACTCAATACGGTGTTCTAAGAATCATTCTAAATGTAGATATCATTATTTTGGTTCAATGTTGAGCCCAACTAGGAACTCTTGTCTAATTATAATTGGGGAAATGTTAAGAACCTGAAATATGTTTCAGCCATCATGGCTATAGAATTAATTAAAGAAGAGATAATATTTTGTTGAATATGTTTGATATTTTATATATGTATGGTTGGAAATGGCCAATGACTTTTGTGGACCAGTTCTATCTGATATTAAAATTTAAACTGTAAGCTATTCTATAAATGCCTGTTGTTATCTCAAACCATACACAGAGCCTTGTATTGATGGTACTTTGGGAATGGAAAGCAGTCCACATTGCAGTACAGTTCATTTTGGGGTGCTAATGTAAAAAGAGGGCAAGATCACCTGAGGATAGAACAGAAAGAGAGAATTCACCAAGGATAATAGAATGTGGGGTGGTCAGTAGAAACATAAGCCCCAGCGAATCCTCAGTTATTTTGGACATGTCAGGTTTCTACAACAAATGGAATGAAGGCCCATATGTATTCTTTTTGAATTTTAAGGGAAAAGGTTATCTCCAAATCTTAAGGATCCCCTGGCTTCTGACTTTTGGGTTGTGTTCTTCAGGCCTTTCATCTCCAACATTACATTACTTTTTCTAATGTAAATGGGTGAACCCTACTAAATATTCTTTACAAACTCTTTCAGAAAACAGAGAAAGAGGAAACACTTCCCAATTAATTTTATGATGCCAGCATTATCCTAATACCAAAACCAGACAAAGACATTACAGAAAAACTACAAATATCTCTCATGAACATAGACACAAAAATCTTTTATAAAATTTTAATATATCAGAAAAATATAAAAAGGATAATACCTTGTCACCAAGTAGGGTTTAGTTCAGAGATGCGTTTGAAAATCCATTATATTTTACCATTACAGACAAAGAAAAAAAATCATATAATTACCTCCATAGAGGCAGAAAGAAAATTTGACAAAATTCAATAGCTATTGATGGATGGTAAATACTCCTAGCAAACTAGTACCAGAAGAGAACTTACTCAACCTATTAGAGCCTACACACAGCTAATTTCAGACTTACTAGTTAAAGACAATGCTTTCCCACTTAAACTGGAAACTAGGCAATGATGCCTCTCATTGCTTGTATTCAACATTGTGCTAGAGGCGCTAGTCCATACAATAGGGCAAAGAAAAAAGGAAAAGTTATACTAATGAGAAAATAAGGAGCAAAACTATTTTATTTATAGACTACATGGTCATTTATGTGTAAGATTCTAAGGGATTTACAAAACTACTAAAAAATAGAAGGGTATCAATATTCAAAGTCAATACATAAAAATTAATTGCATTTCTATATACTCATAGCAATCATAAATTAAAATTTTAAAAAGTATCATTTGTAGTATCAACAAAAAATAGGGTAAATTTTTTAAAGAATAAATTTAACAAAATATGTTTGCCTATACACTAAAAACTAGAAAATATAGCTGAAAGAGCTTAAAGAAGTTTTACATTAATGGAGAGAAATATGCTCATAGACAGAAGAATCAATATCATTACCATGTCAATTTTTCCCAAACTGATCTAATTTAGTATAATCTCAAAATCCCTACAATCTGTTTTGTAGAAATTGATTAACCGATCCTAAAATATGAAAAAGCGAAGGACAGAATACCCAAAACTGCATTAAAAAAGGACAATGGTGTAACACTTGAACGATTTGAGACTTATTCAGAATCTATTGTAATCAGGGTAGTGTAGTACTGGAGTAAAAAATAGACATGTAGATCAATAGAATACAATAAAAGGTTCAGAAATAAATGCAATCATATATGGATTAACGCATTTCATTGGGGAAAGGCAAGCTGAAACAAGTGGAAATCCATAAGGAAAAATAAACATTTACCTTTACCTCACACCATAAGGAATAATTCATTTGAAATGTAACAAAGACCTAAAACTATAAAACTTCTAGAAGATAATATTTAAGAAAATCTTTGTAATCTTGGGTTAAGCAAAGATTTCTTAAGTAGGACCAAAAAAAAAAAAAAAAAAAAAAAAAAGGTATGAACTATGTAAAAGAAAAAAGCACTTCGAAATTAAAAACTTTAGTTTTTATAAGACACTTTTAATAAAATTAAAAGGCAAGTCAGACTGGTCGAAAACATTTCAAAACATGTATCTAATAAAAGGATAAATAACATAAAGACCTCTGTATAATGAGCTTTTAGATAATAAGCAATTGAATTAATAAATAGGCAAAAGATGTGAATAAACATGTCACCAAAGAAGTGTGGTTAGCACTAATAAGCACATGGAAAGATGCTCAACGTCATTAATCATTAGGGAAATGGAAATTAAAACTACAATAAGAAATCACTATAGACAATTGCTAAAATCAAAAAAGACTGACAATACCAAATGTTGGCAAAGATATAGAGCGACTGGAACTCCTAAATTGCTGAAGGGAATACAAAACGGCATTGCACTTTGGAAAAGTTTGGCAGTTTCTTATGATATTCGGGTACTTACATATTACACAGAAGTTCCATTTTTTTGGTATTTACTCCTCCCGCAAATGGAAACATTTGTCCATTAAAAGACATGTTCACAAATATTCAGGTCACCCCTATTCATTGTAGTGAAAAACTGTTAAAGGACTGAAATGCCCTTCAACTGGTGAATAAATAAACTGGTATATCCATAGAATGGAATACCATTCAACAATAACAAAGAGAACTTCTGAGAAACACAACAGGTTGAATCTCAAAAGCATTGTGCTAAATGAAAAAAGGCAGACACAAAAGCCTGCCTAAATTTACTCCATTTGTAAAATCTAGAAAAAGCAAAAACTGTATTGGCAGAAAGCAGATCCCTGGTTGCCAGGCACCGCAGGTGGGCGGAGGATCTGGGGACATATAGTTCTTTTCATTTCATCGCAAACTTTAGCTTTCCTTACTACAATAGTGACCGGAAATTCTGCAAATCCGACTGTGTTAGGGCTCCTCCTAATGGAACTGCAGTGTTTCTTCGAAGCCCATTTGGTCCAGGAGTTCAGATGGCCACCGCCCGGGGACACCCTCCCAGCCCTACCTGCGCACCTCGTCAGCTACCACAGCCCTGTTTACTTTGACCGTCTCCCAAGCCAGTACTGAATTTTTTCGATTTCCCTTACGGTTTCCGTTTCGGTACCGCCCCCTTAAAAAAGAAATCCCTTTCGTTTCCCACTTGACCGGCCGGCTCCGCCCCCAAGCCGCACGTTGGGAGGCTGGCGTCCGAGCAGGGGCGGGGTAGGGGCGGCCGCGGTTCCTCGACGCCGCGGAGCAGTCGGCTCGGCGGCTCAGCTCTGCTGCGTCCGGGCACAGTGGGCGCTCTTGGCCTTTTGCCTCTCAACTCTTGCCTCCCGGCTGGCTGGAGCTCCATCTCCTCCGAAAGT
>NW_006434897.1:799273-799519 GCF_000325575.1 Pteropus alecto
CAGACGCTTCTCTCTCCCCAGAGTGACCGGAGTTGTGGGTGTGCGGTCCTTCTCTAAACGAGAGGGAAGCACCTAAGGGAGGGGACCTGGCGCCGTAGCGGTCCGCGGTGGCCGCAAAACGCGCGGGGTCCGGGTGGGTTTTCGCGTTTCGCGGGTGAGACACCCCTGAGCTCTCCTTTATCCTGTTTCTAGTTGGCGCCGAGCTTGCGGGATGGTGGCGAGAACTAGATCATCTTTTCCGCAAGC
>NW_006434897.1:799578-829554 GCF_000325575.1 Pteropus alecto
TGGTTTCTGTTCAAAGTTTGTTTCACTTGCCTCTTTTTAGAACATATCTGACCGATTTTGTGAGCCTTTGGAGAATACAGTTATCTTGTTCTCAATGACAATAGCTTACATCTGCAAGCAGTTTAAAGAGTGCTTTTAGTTGCACTTCTCTTTGGGAGTAATCTCCGTAGAGCTTAGGTCAGGTACTGTGACTCCGATTTTACAGGTGGGGGAAAGCAAATGGCCACACTCTTCTCTGAAAAATCCTGCCCATCCGATAAGTTAAAAAAAATGTTTTGCTGTTCGTTTTGGTTTTAATTCGAGCATCTTTTGCTGTTGGTCATTTGTGTTCCTTTTTGGTGAACTGCCAGTTCATATCTTTGCCTGGCTTTTTAAAAATTGAGCTGTTAATTTTTTTTCTTAACTGATTTGAAAGTTATTCGAATATTGACTAAAAGTAGCCCTTTGTCGCTTATCACAGACGTGTAATATTTTTCCCAACTTGCCTTTAGTTGATGTAAATAATAGTCTACTTAATCTTTTAAGGAGGCTTATGGATTTTGTGTTATGTTAGAAAACTGTCCACACTCCTCTTTTTCTATTTTTTTTAATTTTAAGCTTTTATTTTTAAAGTTTTTGATACGCTCGGATATTATTTTGATTTAAGGAGTGTGGTAGACGATGTAGATTTATTTGCCCCAATACCTTTTTTTTTTTTAAATAACTCTTCTTTTTTTCGACTGATTTGAAAAGCTGAGTCTCTAAAAATTGTTAATCGGTTGGGCTATTTCTTCTTTATTACCATACTGTTTTGGTTCTCCTGGCATTTTTAGTGTGAAGTGTGGTTTGTGCTTTGAGATTTTTCATGAACATAATTTCGTTAGAACTTAAAGGTAAAACAAGGCCCCAAATCTACTGTATTCTTTAATTTTTGTGATGAAACTAAATAAGAGTAATGGTAACTAGTGGATAATTTTAAATCTCTTAACTTTTAGAAAGGGCTAAATATGCACTAATGCCAATAAAAATTCTAACAGCATCCTCTTTAGAAATAGTCCCTCAAACACAATTTTAATAATGTAGGCCTTGGCTTTTAAATGAAGCAGTGAGGAGGGGCATATTATTATTTGTTTGTTTTTGGAAAGTATATTTCAGAATACACAATATATATCCTTCTGCAATGAGTTATGTTGTCCAAAAATTAAGTTATATTTTCTTACTGACTTTTTCCATTTCTGTTTCTTCAAATTTAGTTTCTGTGTCTCAACTTATTAAACAAAAATCTAACATCGAGTTTTATTTGTTTTAAAAAACAGTGAATCTCTTTTTCAAATTAAAAAAAAAATCCATTGTCAAGACAATAGTCAATGCTAATTTGTCTGCTTTTGGTACTTGAATTTTCTTTAAAGAGAAGTTCACATTAAGTCAAAGGGTGTCTAGGAGATTTTTCCAGGTGTTTTAAGTGTATTATAATAAAATAAATAATAATAGTGGATAATAATCAGAGCGCTCATAGTTTCTGTTTGGATTTGCTCTGCAGAATGCATTAAGTTAGGAAAAAAAATGAAGATACATTCCATGGACCAAGGAGCAGAGCACATGCTGATCCTATCCTCAGATGGAAAACCATTTGAGTACAACTATAGCATAGAACATGCAAGGTAGGGAACTTTTTTCTTTTATTAAAAATTATTTAAACTTTACTCAATAGGCAGTCATCATTTTTGTAGGAAAATGTTAATTTATATGATCTTTGTCCCTGCTTTACATAGTGGCATTTTAAGTAAGCAAGGAATTTTGACCCAGCCAGTTATTTTCATGAGTAAACTACAAATCAATTTATGTCTCCTAGGGCACTTCACATGTGTTGCTTTGACATTTGAAGGAAATGATTGATCAGTCCACCTAGCCCCAAATTGGACTTTCACATTCATTATCTCATTTAACCCTCATTATCTCATTTAACCCTAATCTTATGTTAGATTTCCAGAAATAAAAGTTTTCAACCTAGTAGAAAAATGCATTATCATGGAAAGATTTGTGAGACTTTCTCCTAGAAGATCATGTGAATTAGAACTTATTTTTATCATGTATTATTCCTGCATTATAAAATTATTCTTTGCAAAAAAGTCAATCGTCTTATTACAATTATATAATGCACATTGTTTTCATTTTAAACCACTAACTAAAAGATATATCATATTTTTTAAAATAATTTTAGATGTATTGAATGTGAAGCAATAAGTTTAAATTTTTTTCTTGAGTTTCAGTCCCAGTTAAATAGTTAATCTAACATTAATGCGACTTTCATTATGGTGTTTGACATAAATATATTTTCTTTCATTAGGTTTCAATGTATTTTACAAGAAAAAAATATAATTCAGATCACATGTGGAGATTATCATTCTCTTGCACTCTCTAAAGGTACTTTTCTGGAATATTGTTTTTTAGAGGGAGTAAATGTATGTATATGTAGAACTAATAGAATGTGTATGCTTCACCTTGTAATAGGACAGAAATATGGTTTTGAATTTGGTATGATTCTAAGCATGATTGTTAAAGGAGCTACAAAATGAGAGAATTCTTGGACCTATAGAATTTTGTCATATGACAAAACTAAATCAATTTAGTAACAAGTTTGATGTCCTATATTCAAAAGAAAATGATCCATGAATTGGGGAGTTCAGTGCCTTACTAGCGGTGGGACACTCTTCCCCAGGGATTTTGGGAAGGGTGAGCATTATAGAGTGTTAGGAGATCTAACTTGGAAACAGGGTGTGATTGTCTGGGGTTGCATGTCTGACCTTATTTAGAAAGATCAAGGAACAAAGAAACACAGGTACAGCCCCAGAGTTGACTTGACGTTTTGATATTGGCTAACTGGATATACTGTGTTTCTGGTCAAGTGGAGCATTTACAGGAACATGAAAATTCGGTTGACATCAGTTGAAATAAATCTCTTGGGCTTAGAGATTTATTTCAACAGTTCATGTTTTTATTTTTCAAATATGAAACAATGAAAATATTTTGAATAATGAAAAGCATTTTCTCTGGAATCAGGACCAGACATGGGCCACCCTTTTTCAGAATCTTTTTTTCCTTTTCCTCGTTTTCTTCCATCTCCCATGGCAAGGTCTCAGAATCCCTTGGCTCTGTTTCTGTGGCCATTTTTCAGGCCTGTGATATGTTTTAACATTACCTTTTAAATTCAGGGATCTCCTTAGCCCTTAATTATTTCCTATTTATTATCAGACACCATAATGGATTATTTCCTGAAGAAACTTGACCATGGAGGAATAATTAAGACAGAAGAGTGATAGAGAGAAATTCAAGGTTGAGACCTTTTTTCCTGATTCCTTTTCTTTTTTTATTTTTATTTTATTTTTATTATGGTGAAATTGGTCAACGAAATCCAGTGAGTTTCAGGTGTACGATTTAACAGTAAGGCATATATATATATGCCTTCTTTCTGTCACCACATATTTGGCCCCTTTTACCCCACCTTCCTTCCTCCCCAACCCCCCCCGCCGCCCCCGTACTCTCTGGTAACCACTAGTCTATTGTCCATATCCATGAGTCTCTATTTGTTCCTGAGGACCTTTTTTTTAATGTTTAGGACAGACATAAACATAAACTGAATAGAAGCTGGGACTTAAGGGAAGTAAATAAGCAAGTATTTCACCTGTACTGAAGGCTCTGTGAAAGTTTGAGAGTATGAACTTGTATTGAAAAACATTGGCCTGATTGTTTGACTTCATCCATTCATGAACAGATAATTTCATTTTGAGTATCTACAATTTTCAAGTTATGAAGATGGGGCTGACACACTATACCTTCAAGAACCCTAGTGATATAGGCAGAGGGGTGTTCAGGGTTTATTATTGGTAAATCACAATCTAGGAAAAATGAAAGTTGGGGAAACAAGAAAGTGAACTGCATACTCATCATTTATATTCCTGGTGGCTAAAAGGCTCATGATAATATGTTTGAAGTAAAAGCTCTTGCACAGTATTTTGCAAAGAGGTGTTTGGTAAATGTTAGTTCTCTCACATATTTTTTCAGAATCCAATAAGATATCGTTAGCTCCATTAGATAACATCTAAGAACTTTTTTTTTTGAAACATATGCTTTATATATTCAATTAATGGAAAAAGATGCTGGCTCTTTCAAGATACTGTGCTATAATTTGAAATGTATTATTTATTATCTTTAGACACATTAAGGAAGTGGGGGGGGCAAAGAGGAAAAGGGTGATTTTAGGTTTTATTTTCTAGATGTATAACGGTTCTGTTTTTCATGGGCCCATCCTGTGGATTTTTAAAAATAAGTATTTCTTGAATTTGATTATAATATGTTCAGATAGCTTCATTCTACTTGTCTTTGTCCATTCGGGTTTCTGTAACAAAAGTACCATAAACCGGGTGGCTTAAACAGCAGAAACTTCTCACAAATCTGGAGGCTGGCAGTCTGATTCATGGTGGCAACAGATTTGGTGTCTGGTGAGGATCCTATCTTCTTACGTGATGGAGAGGGCAAGAGAACTCTCTCGGGTCTCTTATAAGGGCACTAATCCCATTCATGAAGGCTTCACTCTCATGCTCTCATTTAATCCTCATCACCTCCCAAGGACCCCACCTCTAATATCATCAGATTGAGGGTTAGGATTTCAACATGTAAATTTTGGGGAGACACAAACATTCAGTCCATAACGTTACTCTTCGAGGTAGGAGGCGAGGGAATATAATTGTTACTGCTAAAGAGAAGATTCTTCTGGTTTTTCTGATGCAGGCATGTGGGATCTGAGAAGTCCTGTCAGTTTGAATGTAAGAGATTGTGATAGTATAATATTGATTGCATATACAACACCCTAGAGTAATGTCTACTGCATTTTAAACTTAATAAGACAGCATTTTCTTGTTTCTCTCAAGGCGGTGAGCTTTTTGCATGGGGACAGAACTTACACGGCCAGCTTGGAGTTGGAAAAATATTTGACTCAACTACGGCACCACAGATTGTGGAGCACCTCTCCGGAGTCCCCTTGGCTCAGATATCTGCGGGAAAATCCCACAGCATGGCTTTATCTGTATCTGGAAACATTTACTCATGGGGAAGAAATGATTTTGGACAACTAGGCCTGGGCCACACCGATGGTATAGACACATTTTCAAATTCATATTATCAACAAATACATTTGTTAGATAAAGGATGACTTTAACATAGACCTCCCTTTCAAAACTGGTTCAAGTATTCACCAGGGGGAACATTTGCACTGTTCTCCCTGGTTATCTCACTGTCTTTAGGATAGAATTTGCCTAAGAGACATGCATAGTATAGAAGTCGTTGCTATAATTGAAACACATGTCAGAGCCATGTGGAAAAAGGGGAAAGAGAATCTGACTGGAGATCAGAATACCTGGGTCGTGATTCCCACTTCACAGTTAACTAACTGCACAGCCTTACTCAGTCACTTACAGCTCTTCTCTAGACCTTATTGTCATTTTCAATAAAGTGACGAGTTTAGATGAAATGACCTTTAAGGTATGTGTACACTTAAGTGTCTATTAATATAATTATATTATGACAAAAGGATACTAAAACTTTATCTTAGAAACTCACATATCCTAGTCATATTCTGTAAAATATTACATCTGTAGGCACATATGCACACATACAAGAACATGTAAAAAAACATGTAAAGTCATTACCATTATTGAACTACCTCCAAAAGTAAATGGCAAAATTTCTTATGATCACAAACATCTTGTTAGAGTTTTCTGGTATAGTAGGCTCCATTATTTTATCAACTCTGAAAATGTACACATTATCCCCTGAGTTACTGGTCGAACACTGTGTTTCTTCCTGATGTGGTTCCGTGCTAATTACTTAGGAGAACCCATCAGTTGATGTTAGAAAAATATTCAAAGGAAGGAAAGGAATAAAGGGCAGTTAAACTATTTTTGCTTAATCTCTAAGTTGTTTGACAAGAAAATAATCATGAAAGAAAAAGAGGTAGAGTGAGGCAGGACACCATAGTAGAAAATTTACAAGAAAAAATACATTCATTGAAAAGGGTACTTGTAGATGGGAATGGAAATATCAGATATCCTGCAACTAAAGTTAATCATGTCAGGTTAAAATGAGAAGAATGGGCTGTGGGAATTTGCTTGATACTTTCACAGGTGAGCATCCCCAAATGTGGATTCTTGACCACTGGCCCACCCGCTCCTGTGGCCTAAATATACCAACATAGAGCCTTTCCTGACAGAATGTGCTGGGAACTATTGCTGGTAGGCTGAGAGGAAGTAGTCCATGTATCTTACCAGTAGTACAGAACTCTAATGTGAAATTCAGCATTTCCTTTTGGTCACTTTCAACTATTCTTTCCTTTGTATAGATAAAGATTTTCCTTCCCTTATTGAAGCACTGGAAAATCAGAAAGTTGAATTTCTTGCTTGTGGTGGCTCTCACACTGCCCTGCTCACAAAGGTGCGTATATTCTTATCTCCTTGACGGTAATTCCAGAACACTGTAGTAAAAAAAAAGCACTAGAAATCTGGGCGTGGGCAGTTAGTGTTTCCCAGGAAGAAAGGTCATTACTTCCCACAAGCAGGATCGTCTTCCTGATACTTGGGGGTTTTGCTCTGACAGTGCTTTCATTAATTATTTACTGATGCCTTTGCATCGGTGAATGCAACTTCTGTGTCATATTTCTCTAGAATCTGATATAAAGTTCCCTCTCCTTAGGATGGGCTGGTGTTTACTTTTGGTGCTGGGAAATATGGGCAACTCGGTCACAATTCAACCCAGAATGAGTTAAGACCCTGTTTGGTGACTAAGCTCGCTGGGAATAGAGTGACTCAGGTAGCATGTGGAAGGTAAGTTGTAAAGTGTCTATGAAAGTTGATAAAATCAATACAATAAATTTAGATAGATACTTTAATAAAATTTCCACCAGTTTTACTGATTGAGATAAAAGTTTTAAACATTTTCAAATGGGTGAAGATGCTTAATTTACATTATTAGATAATCATAATAAATCTTTATTTTAGTATATATATTTGTTTTCATTGATTTTTTTTTTAATGAACAAATAAATTCGCTTTCTTATGCTCCAGTGAAATACCTTTGTAACTGTTCACTTGCTCTTTTGTCACTAAGAAAAATGTTATTTATTTGGGGGAAAAAACATGAATAACAGGATTATTCATTGATGTAATCACTCTCACAGCCCTTCAAGGGCCATCATACTTGTTACCATAATTCCTTCAGAGTGATCATAGTAAAATATAATACAAAGTCATTAGTGGTTTTAGTAGAATCAACCTTGAGATGTTTGATTTTTCACAGCTCTTTTTTTTTTTTTTTTTTTTAAACAAAAGTAGAAAAACAGATTCCTTGGTTTACTTAATTAATTTTTTTCCTTGAACATCAGTCAGTCTACTTCTCGCCAGTGTGATGTTGGGTTTTGGTGGTGTTAAAAAGTTTTTGCACAGATATGCGTATTCTTCTTTGGCGCAATTTTGTCTTCACTAAACTTAAGCAGATTCAGACTATCTGTAGACTGTCTTCATTTGTTTGTTTACTGACCTTTTACTATAAAAAACTGGTGTACTTTTAGTCTATAGACATAGTCTCTTAATGATTTTGGAGTAAAATTACATAAATGGACATTATTAAGGTAGACCAAATTATTGGAATGGTATAATTCTCTGCATTTGATAGTCTCTGCTTTAACCAAAGACACGTTATCACCACTTTGGATTTTTCATGACACACATTCCTCTGAGTAGCATGTGTTATAAGAGGAGTCGTCACATTAAAGATGTCTTAATGTAAACAAGGGCAATGCCCCTACTAACATGGGAGAATTCCCTGAAAGGACTCAAAGGACTCACTGAAAGCTCTTATAGTCATGGTCACATTTATTTCAAGAAGAGGATGCAAATTAGAGCTAAAGGAAGAGATCATTGGACAGAGTCTAGGAGTGGTCCAAATGAGCTTCAGGCATCTACTCCCCTTGGAGCCATGGACCGTGTTACCTCCTCCCAGCCTGATACATGCCTGTGTGTAGAGATTGCCAACCAGAGAAGCTCACCTAGGTTTAAAGTTGTTATTGGGGTTTCACTGCTTAGTTGTGATTGACTGACTCATTGCCCAGGTGGTAGAGTTTAGCCTCCAGCCTCTCCCTCTCTGTAGGTTGGGCTCACATGCACCCAGAGAGGCCCTCTAGGAGCCACCTAGGTAAGCTATTAGGTATGGTCTCAGGAGCCTGCCTTGAATAAAGACACACCTATCACTTGGGAAATTCTAAGGATTTAGAGGTTACTTCCCAGGAACTGAGGACGAAGACCAGACCTCTATTTGAGCAAGGCCAAATTCTATGTAGTGAGAGAGATAATTGGACAAAGCCGTAAGAAAATCAGTGTGCTGAAGATCTTTGGGAAATAGAGTAGGAACTCAGAGAGGATCATCTAATTCCATTTCTGGGGTGGGGAGAGAAAGTGCTTAGATGGCTTCCAAGAAGTGGTGATTCTCAAGCCAAGGCTTGAAAAAGGAGTAGAAGACAAAGAGAGATGCTTGTTCCTGATGAAAGGAACACCATTCGCCAAGGGGCAGCATCATGGCCTTGAGTGGACTTTTGGGGTTCCAAAATCATCTCAACCACATTTTAATGATTTCTTAGTTTTCAGTTGGCTAATTTCATGAATTGGGAGTTGGTTTACTAGTTTCACTCACTGGGTAACCTACTTTTGGTAATGTACGATATTGCTGTGTACTCTCATTGTGGATAATTGAGAACTGACCATATGTGCTTTTATTTAATAGGCAGCACACACTTGCTTATGTTTCTGATTTGGGGAAGGTCTTTTCTTTTGGTTCTGGAGAAGAAGGACAACTGGGAAACGGTGGAACACATAATCAGCTGATACCACTTCCCATGAAATTGCCATCAAATGAAGAACTCAAATTTGGTAAATTCTATAGGAGCTCAGGATTTGTTATAAATTCTTTTGTTGAGAAACTGATTTTTCTGTGTGTGAGATGTGGCAAGAAAAGAAAAATGTATGACTATGAAAGGAGTTTCACTAAACACTTTTCATTTTTTTACTTGTCAGCAATTTAAAATATCCAGTCTAATTTATTAAATCAAAATAACTATTAGTTTTCTCTTACCCCTTCGGATTAAGAGTAATGTGGACTTAAAATGATACAACATTAAATAGGCTATATGTATTCAGAAGCATCTGTAGCTTCTGATTTCAGTTTGCAAGGGGCCTGTTAATTTCATGATGACTGGTTTTCTTACCTGGTTAAATTGACTCATAATCATGTTAAACCCTCAGAATGAGAGCAGCTGACATATACCAGGTACTTATGCTGAACACTTAACATGTGTTACCTCTCCTTAAACAGTACAAGGAGATGTGTTCTCTCGGTCCCATTTCTCTGGAGGGTGCAGAGATTTGGAGAGTGAAGGGTTAGCCAGGTCTCATGGCCGGTAAGTGGCCTGTAAGTGGTTTGGCTGGATTTAAACTGCCCTGTGTAACCTCAGAGCCTAAGCTCTGAAACCCTCTACTGTAGAAGTGCCTTGGAGCACTTTGGTTGCTTGTTTTCTGAAAGTTTAGTGGTGACCTACAGTACCAAAAATTCTCTCAGTTCTAGGAAAATGAACAGTAGGGTTTTTTCCTTAAGCAGTTCATATATTTGATTTCTTACAACCACTTACGTAGACGTTTGAAGTACTTATTTACATTCTTTGCAGCCAGTAGTTATTGGTCAAATCTTGAGTTGTAGAATATAGTTTTTAGTAATGGCCAAATTAAACCAGGGAACAGTTAACTAATAAAATATTTTTGACTTTTATATATGAATATTTATATTAATTATGTATATTAAACTGATGCCACATGTCAACCTTGAGAGTCACCTGTTTGCCAACTAAACACTATCCTGAATTAGATATTATTTCTGTTTTATGGGCGGGAAATGTGCTGAGTCTTTGCCTATTAGAAACACAAAAGGACTAAGTTTAAAAAGAATCTGAAATTATTTGAGTTTGAGTGTGCATGTTTATGCCAAATGACTTCTAAACTCTTACTTTCTGTATATCTCTCTCAGAAAACCGTACCTCAGAAAAGGAGTTAATAATAATTGCTGGAGGGAATCAAAGCATTTTGCTCTGGATTAAAAAAGAGGTAAAAATAGATCCCTAGATGTTCTATAACTTGGTATTTTAAGCAAAACAAAGGATTCCAGAATCCAAGGTTGGTGAATTCCGAAATCAGGTTACTAGGCTGATTTTTGGGGAATAGGTAGACATTACTGATCCTTTATTGTCTAAACTATGTAAATATTTACCTAGAAAAATCTGTGTGTGCGTTTGCGTGCGTGTGTGTGTGAATGTCTAATTAGTGATTTCCTTAGATGATTCTTACCTTTTGGGAGGTTCTCTGCCAGTGGCATTTGGTCAGTGTCCTAGGGAGCCATCAGGTTGACAGTCTAATATGACATTTCCAGCCGGTACTAAAAAAGACTTGAGTTCATAGGCTTGTGAATAACATCTTCCCCCTACTTCAAGGCAAATCAAGTTCCTTCCACTTCTACACACAGTTCTTTTAAGATCTTCATCCCCTCAAAGCTATGTGATGTTCATTTTAATCCAGTTATATCTGTATAAAGTGCTGAATGTTGGGGCACTCAAAGAAATTTACTTTGGATTTAGTATTGGATCCAAATTGGCAGAGAATTGTCAGTTAGGCAAATGATCGATTACTTCTTGATAGAATTTCACTTTATGATTTCCCAGAGTTATATTATCTATATTTAAAAATCAGTATTACCCTCTATCATTAGAATGTGCCTAAAGGTTAGATACCTATTTATTTTGTGTCTAAATTATTATATTTTACTTTTTAAAATTTGTTTACAGAATCCCTATGTTAATCTGAGGAGGAAAATTCCTACATTGAACGAAGGGACTGTAAAAAGGTGGATTGCTGACGTGGGGACTAAGCAGTGGCAAAATACAAAAAGGTACACCCCATGCTTCTGTCTGCTTATATAGCTCTCTAAGACAGTGTTTTCCCCACCTAGTTCATCACAATACAGAGGTATAAGATTTTGTGGTTCAATAAGTGGTCTCCTAGCTAGAGATCTCCACAGAAGCAGAACCAATAAGAGGTGTGTAAGAGAGATTGAGAGAAAGTTTATTTTTAAGGAATGAGCTCATGTGTTTATGAGGGCTGGTAAATACAAAATCTGTAAGGCAAGCCAGCAGGGAAACCCAGGGAAGAGTATATATTGCAGCTTGAGTTCCATGGCAGTCTGGAGGCAGAATTCCCTCTACTCAGGAGACCTTACCCTTTTTCCTTTAAGGCCTTCAAATTATTGGATGAGGCCCAGTCACATTGTGGAAAGTAATCTGCTTTACTCAAAGTCTCCTGATTTAAATGTGATCTAATCTAATACCTTTACAGCAACATCTAGACTGGTGTCTGACCAAATATTTGAGTACTGTGGTCTAGGCAAGTTGCAACATAAAATGAACACAGGTAGCAGGTAAGCTCTACAAGGGCAGCTTTCTTTACTGCAGAACCCTTCCAGGCCTTTGATGTGTGTGTATTTTGACTCTCTGAACAGGAAGTATAGTCTACAATTTCCCAACCATGTTTGACCTTAAAACCACTTGTTCGTGGACTTCCTGTTTACAGCTGAACAGCTTGGGCAACCTTGCTCTAAACAACAGTACTCATACCATCTGTAAAGATTATACTAATTTTTACAGATACCTTCTTTTAGAGTTATTTTTAGGTATGGCTTTATTACTGAAAAGTAGTTGTACAAAAAGTTACATCATAATTTGCAGAGCATAAGCAATTAAGAACTATTTATTCAGTTACTTCTAAGATGGAACTGAGCATATTCCCCTACTCCACCACTTAATTTCCGGTAATATTTTAGTTTCTACTTTAGTGGAACAAAAATGAATAGGACTCGGAAATCTGGGTGGGATCAGAGTGTTTTATTTGTCCAAGAAAATACTGACACTAGGTCAAACCTTTTCCTCTTCCCCTGTGGCTTCTCTGAGTACATATCTTCTTATTTACCATGTTTACCACTGAAATTTTGAGATTTAGTAAGTGGAGTCAACCTTTAGATACCTAAAGCAATATGCAAACAAATCAGAGACAGAAGTTTGAAGGACAATTTTAAGATGTTTTATTTTGTTTTGTCTCATGCTATATGAAGGCATACTCATGATTTGTTTTAACTACAAAAAGGGAAATCAGAGAGATATTTTCATCTCCTGCTTGTCTGACTGGAAGTTTTGTAAGTGAAAGGTAATATATAGAATATATATAATTTTAATTTGTTAAAAATACAGTGTACAGCATGGTAACTATAGTTAATAATAATCTTGTATATTTGAAAGTTGCTGAGAGAGTAAATCTTAAAGTTTCATCACAAGAAAAAAAATAAATAACTGGTGATGGATGTTGACTTGTAATTATTTTGTAATATATACATATACTGAATCATTATGTCATACACCTGAAACTTACATGTTATGTTAATTATGTCTCAAAAAAATACTGTCAAAGATTGTAAAGAAAATGGTTTGAGGGTAAAAGAATTAGCTATGCGTTTCTCTCTTTAAAAATTACTTTTTTTCACAAAAGCAGATATATGATCGCTATAAAAATGATGCACCAAAAAGAAAATGAAAATCACCCATTATCCACCACTTAAGAACAATAGCTAGTAGCATTTGTGTATGTGTTTTTCTATGTAAATGTATTCTTTTACCAAAAAAAAAGGATTATATATCGCTTTATTCATTGCTTTGCAGTTAATATATTCGTTTTTCAATTTGTTCAGTTTCCATATTCCATATTTTTTATAACATCATTTTAATGTCCCCATGGTATTCCAGGGGAAGGACATACCTTAATGTATTTAAACATTCCCTTGTTGCAAAATATTTAAAATTTCTTTGAATTTTTAAGTAATACGAAGGAAGAACTTTGTACTTTTTTCTTATATATTTCCATAATATTTTTTATTTAAAAGAATGTTCGCTACTTTCAGACACTAAATATATGTGTTGATTTATAAAAAATGTTTCTGTTTAAACAATGACAATATTCAATTTAGTATTAATATAATTCATGGGTTAAGGTACATGTTTTATTAGTAATTTTTTATTGAAACACAACAATTTACTGCCCTGAATCCTTTTCTTTTGGCTTCTGCTTTCACTTGATGTAACTGGGAGAAATACCCATTTTTTTCAGAAACAAGAAAAGCCATTTTCTTTTTTCCATGGCTACTTTTTTTACTAGAAAAATAAATATTTATTAATTACTCATTTAAGATGATATCTGAGTTAAAGTCGCATAGCATATATTGTTAATAATATAGCCTTGGTATTTTTGTCATTTTAGACATAATCATGTTATTAACTATATTTTCAACTGTATTTATAGTCAGCTAAATTATTATAGTTATTGTAAAGTTAAGAAAAATATATAATTTTATTAAAATGAAGCAAGCTTTAGATAATCTAATAAAATATTTAATTTTGAACTGTGCTTTTTCATTTACTTACTCATCTGTTTTTTAAATATATCTTCCTTCAACAGAATAGCTGCAGAAACTACATCTATTTATTTGGACTTAAGTAAAGCAAGAAACACCTTTAAGGAGTTAACCGAAAAGGACTGGATTACTAACACGGTGGTATTCTTCAAATTGTCTGGGGAAAAAAAAAATACACTAAAAATTTTTTTATAAGAACTCAAAATTTCAGAAGCAATATTTTGTTTTGAGAGATTTTCTGAGACCCTGTAGTTCCTGGAATAAGTTAAACTCAGAAAACATTCAGGTGTTTGCCCACTTAGGGTGAAATAGTTGGTATAGTAGTCATGTAAGTTAAAAATAGTCTAAATAGTTCATCTGTACCTACACACATGCATATGCATACACATATAGATATTCACACTCCTAGAGGGAATATTTACAACTCAAGGCTTCAGGAAGGTGATTAAAGGATTTTTGAGATTGGCACACTAGAATAAGAATATTTTATTTGCTATTATTTTAAACATAAATGTAGAAATGAGCATACTTTTTCTTATATGAACATCCCCTTCTTCAAGGACTACCTAGATTCTTCCTCTGTGTTTTGTTCCATTACACTGCATTTTCTCTAGGTTCTAGAATGTTCTTGTTCTTTTTGAGATTGTTGCTGCTTTGTTTCAGCAGTTATTACTATCTTTAGGTTTCTCACTTTCAGATGTTCCAAACATGCTGCTTTTATTAATTTAGCCTTTCTTGATTCAGCCTTTATTAATTTATTTCCTCATTCTATTGTACTGGTTGATCTAGGGGTGATAGTTGCCTCCCTTCCTCTCCCTTTCCGCCCTTCCTTTCTCATTCTACCTCTTTCCACCCGCCTCATTTGGTCTTTCTCTCTGTTTCTATATCTTTCATTATCTTTCCCTCTCAATCTTGTCCTCATCTCGGCCCTTCCCTCTCAGCTTTGTCCCCTGCTCTATTGCTCTGTGATAATCAGCATCTGTATCTTAGCCAAAAGTTCTCTTGTATACTTTTATCTCAAGGGAAGAAGGAAAGTTTAATTTTGTTAACTTTGGCAGAACCGTGGTCCAATTAGGGGGTCTGAGGTAAAATGGATCCCTAATTATGCACCATTATCAGGTCTATGCAGCACTTAATTGCAAAAGATCACCAAAAATGTGAAGGGAAGAGGCTGGATCAGTTCATCACTAAGGCTGATAATAAACCTTGGTTGTACCAGAACAATGTCATATGATAAGCAAGCTACATAATCACAGAGCAGTCTTCCCTTGTTTCAAATGAGATAGTTGGATCAGAAGACCTGAATGTTTGTTTTGAGATTTCTGTGATATGGATTCATACACTGTTGGCATTCATTCTTTTATTTAGCAAATATTTGAATACCTGCTACGTGTGGAGCACTATAATGAGTGCTCCTGATGAAAGATGAAAGATAGAGGTTCCCTGTCCTTAGAAGGTCATGGCTTAGTAAGGGAGACAGACATATACTTGTCACATATCTACATGTTAAGTATTTGGGAAGGTAGGTGAGTTGGGATGTAAATGTGGGTTTTAGACTAAATGGTTATTCCAGTTTCATGGTGCAATGAATCTCTAGGATTTACACTTCATTTACATTAAGTTGCATCCAGTTCTTGCTGTGTTTTGAGTGTCTTTTCCCTAATTCTTTTTGACCACAGATAACCACATGTCTCAAGGATAACCTGTTTAAAAATCTTCCATTTTATTCTCCACACCAAGAAGCTTTAGAAATTTTCTTCCTTCTCCCAGAATGTCCCATGATGCATGATTTTAACAACTGGGAGAGCCTGGTGGTTCCATTTGCAGAGGCTGTTTGTAAAATGAGTGATAAATCTTCAGGGGTTCTGGGTAAGATTAAAGATTTACATTTGAAAATACTTCACCATCCTTTCAATGGAAAAAACATGCCTAGTAAAGTTATGGCAATACTTAAGTAGATAATTGTAAACTCATGTTTTTAAAAAGCTCATATTCTTCGTGTATTCTAAAAATGCTATAGTAATTACTCTGGTCACCCAAAATAGATTTATCTAGTATTTTTTTAGAGTTCTTGTAATGATCTGTGTGTGGCTTAATCATCAAGTCCTTTGTCCTCAACTTTTCATTATGAAAATTTCATACGCATAAGTTGAAAGAATAGTATAGCGAATACCCATATACCCTCTACTTGAGAGTCAGTGTTGCCGTATGTGCTTCCTCTCTCTTTATGAACAGATTACATTTTATTTTTGCTGAACTATTTTCAAGTAAGTTGGAGACATCATAACATTTCATTTATAATATTTCAGCATGCATCTCAATACGGAGTTCTAAATTACCATGACATCATTATCACACCTAATAAAATTAACCATAATTCCATAATGTTATTTAATACTCAGGCCATATTCAAATTTATGCACTTGTCCCAAAAAAGTATTTTATATCCTTTTTTTTTAAAAAAAAATCTAGATCCCCTGTCCTATAGAATGTCCCACCTCTAGATTTGTCTGATTGTCTCTTCCTTTCCCTCTATTTTCAGTACTTTGGAAGTTAAGTCTGGGGCTAGATTAGATTTTAATGAGGGTTTTTTTCCTTAAATACATAAACAGCATATTTAGCCCAAGGAAGTTCATTCTTGTTTTATTAAATCTAGATAATATTGTAAGTGATGAAAAGCTAGCTGAAAACATTTTGTTATTTTATGATGCTGAAAGGTGTTTTTTAAGAGTTAAAAACTCATGCTGGGAACACAAAAAAAAGTGCAGTCACAAATAGTTCTTAATCTAGTTTTTAATACAGTATACTGTTCATCTGGATGAAATGTGACAAATTTAATTTTGTCTGTTTTTTCACAATTCTTCAAGTTTGCGGTCCTGTTACCATCAAGGAATTTTTTTGAGGGCATTAAATTCTAAACTTTTAATTGCAATTGCATTTGCTGAAAATTTTATTACAGATGTGTTTTTGTAACTATGATATATATGAAATTTTTCTGTCAGTTTTGGAAATATGGACCACTTTTTACCTTTAGGACTCCAATAGAAATTGTATGCTCACATTTGTTTACTTTTGTATCCCTCAGAAGAATATTGGGCGTCTCTGCAAGAATCCGCTTTTACCAAATTGGTCCAGATGTTTAAAAGAGCCGTCACCGCCCAACTGCATTATTGGACTGAAAGTGCTGAGAATAACTATCACATTAAAGCTCTCCTAGAAGTATTGAAAAGGCTGCACAGGGTAAGGGTTCTTTTAGAAGTCCATATATTCTTATTTTGTAATAAAAATTCTCTTGTTTTCAACTGACCTGAATCTTAAGCAAACTCTTAATGAAACATGAAGTTTATATTATTATTTTAAAATTTTTGTTTTTTTTTTTGTGAATTGTCTTACATGTAAAAGAGTGTATATAGTCTATGAATGGTTTGAAGAAAATTAGTAAAACAGACATCAGTTAACTACAGCCCATGTTGAAAAAGAAAGCATTTCCAGTACCTTAGAAATGCTTGTATATTTCTCTCAGATTGCACCCCTCTTCTCCTCCTGGAGGTAGCCATGGTCCTGGATTTTGGGTTAATCGTTCCCTTACTCTTTTTTATTGTTTTATGACTATGCGTATCTCTAGATACTATGTTGTTTAATTTTGCAGTTTTTGAAATTTATATGAACAATACATGTTTCTTATACAAATTTGTTTTATAGATTCATTCAGATTAATACTTATGGCTGTATTTAATTGTATGTCCCTGGTTGTAATGCATTAGAGTATATTTTTGTGTTTATAATAACAGTATTTGTTCTTCTGTAAAGGATCTGTCCTTGACTTTTGTTCAATTTAAATGATTTGTTTGACTTTTTCTTATTGATTATAGGAGTTCTCTTTATTTTGGAATCTAGTTCTTTGTCAATAATATGTAAATTACATCCTAGTTTGTAGCTTGTCTTTTTACTTTATGGTAAAAAGTCTTAATTTTAATGTAGATAAATTTGTCCATTTTTTTAAATCATTTTATTCTTTGTGTTTTGTGTTAAACCTTTTTCTCTTTCAAGTTTTAAATTATTATCTACATCAAGGATCAACATAGTTTCTTTTCAGAAAGGACCAGATAGTAAATATTTTAGGCTTTGTGAGACATTAGGTTTCTGTGGCAACTGCAACTATTGCACTGTGCAATACTAGCATGAAGGCAGCGCTTGGCAATATGAAAATGAATGGGTGTGGCGGTGTTCCAGTAAAATGTTAGAAAAACATGCAGAGGGCCTGATTTGGCCCCGAACGCTGCTCCAGATAATTTTCTAATAGAGATGACCAAAGGAAGAGTACAAAGGCCAATATACCATATATCCAATATTTAAAACATTGGAAATCTAGCCAACAAACTGCTGAATAAATATACTCTATCTTTCCACCTTGACAAATAAACCTTCCTAATGACAGAGAAGGCCAGGCTTGAATTTAGAAATCTCAAACTCCTTATAGAGTTCTGCATTAAAAGCTGGAGGCTCAGAGGCCTTCCAGATCCTCCGTCTTCTTTTCACATTTTGGTTTTGTACTACACCAGGACCAGGGGTGTCACAGGTCCGTAGATGGATACCTCAGCCCATATGTTTGTGTTCTATCTGCACATTCTACAACAGCCACTCCTTAGCCAGCCCTGGAGTCTAGGGGTGGTTCACCTGTGACACAATTCACTCTCCAGAGACCAAGCAGAGGAGGAGACCTGTGCAGGTCCTGGAAGCTGGCTTGGAGCCATTTGATCAGGGACTTCTAGGTCCTGGGTATCTGGAGCTCAGTTTAGAAAAGGAAGTGTGGTCTGCACATAGACAGGTCCCTTTGGCCATGCAGACCCTTTATTTCCCTTGTGGGAGGTTAGTTGGCAGGAGAAAGGCCAGAGCAAGGATCTTTTAAGTCATGGACCTAGAGCAGAGAGACCACTCTTCCCCTGGTCCAAAGGGGGTATTGATCTTAGCTTTCACAATTTGGTGTTTACTCCAATTGGAAATTTATTTTAAGTTTATTTTTATTATTTCCCATATGAAAACAATTGCTGAGCACCACTTACTAAAATTCTGCCCTTTCACTACTGATAGGCAATGAAGTACCCCTACCTTGTTCTTAAAGTTTATCTTGGTTATTTTTGGCACTTGGCTCTTCCATACACATTTTAGAATTGTCTTCTCAGGTTACACACACCAAAGAATATCTTACTGGGAATTTATTGGAGTTTCATTGAATCTGTATTTCACTTTGAGAAGAATTGACATCTTGACTACTATGAATCTTCATGGTGTCTATTTCTTCCACTTATTAGATCTTCTTCAAATTCCTTCAATAAAGTTTTGTTATTTTATTATGAAAGTCTTGGATATGTTTAGCCAAATCGATTTCAGGATATTTGATATGTTTAGGTTTTTGTAAATGAGATCTTAAAAATTATATTATCTGCTGGTTTATAGGAATGCATTGATTTTTGAATGTTGATTTTATAGCTAGTGAATTTGCTAAATTCTCACATATCTACTGGTAGATTTTGCATTTTCTGTGCAATCTTGAGGCTGTAGACAGTGTAAGACTGAGATCACCAGGGTCTAGAGGACTACAGTCACAGAAGTGAAACAGCCTCCTCATGCTTCGGGAGGTGGTACTGGAAGGCCTACGTAATTTGGGGTGTGGGCCAGAGTAAGTAAGAATACTCCAGGTGAATGATCTTAGCTTGCACAGCCAAAAAGGGACTTTTAGAAGACCTCCTGAGACTTAGTCATTGAAGCCAGGACTGTGACTATCCACGTAAGATACTGATGGTTGCTCATGTCATTTTCAGTGTCTTCACTGACTGTTAGCTGGGCCAGGGTGCTCATGTGTATATCATAATAATCCTGGTCACCTCAGGGGATGGAAGGCTGGAAAATTTCCCCACGTTTTAGGAGACAATGTTCTATAAATGCCTTGTCAGAGGGAACATATGTAAATGGTGTATTGTTAAGATCTGAAGAACATGATATGAAGTATTGAGCCCCATAGTACTTGGATTTATATTACACTGTATTTTTCTTTGGACTTAAAGTTCTTTAAAACTTCTGTGAATTAAAAGAAACGAAAAGTTTATCATCATAATTATCAATTTATATTATTAAATCTTAGGTATTTATGTTTCTGAAAATTTGGGCTTTGGCAGTGGAGGAATTGGGTAGAACTTTATTTTGGTCATTATAATTTACTATTTATTCTGATAATCTAGTCAACATTAAGCAAAATTGTCTTTATATAAAACTTTATCATAAGTTATATTTTATTAAAGGTAAACCAGACTAAATGTCAAGCACCTGAAAATATTTTCAAAGTAAACGAACTCACGCACTGGCTTGATTTTTATGGAGACGCATATAGAAGGTCCTCTTGGAAAATGAACTCAGTAAGTATGGTGTGTTTGAGGGGGGAATTTGACCATCAGTGAGTTAATATAGCATTTATGCTGTAACTTTCTACATGTTTCCAAAAATCCTTGTGCTCTGCAAAGTTGCCTAACAGAAATGGATTATGGGAAAAGCAAGACATACCCCTCAAAACCTATGCAATTTTATAACCAGAGCACTAACAGAAAAGTGGTTGCTACCTGGGCATATAGCTTCGATCTACCAGACAAGCAACTTTGGAGGAGAGTGCCATGCGAATATGAAAAATGCATAAAACAGAATGGTAGATATCTATCCACAGTCTAATTAGAGGACTGGTGGTTTTGAGATAACATAGATGGAAGTTGAGCTCTGCTTAAGGTGGGCATAGAAGGCAGGGTGACTCACCACAGGCCAGCAGTATAGGGGGCCTGCACTTCAAGCAGGGTAACCTGTACGTAAGTACTTCTCTTTTTCATGTTCTTAAAATACAGGTAAGGGGCTCTTGCTGCCAGTTCAGCAGCTGACCTGAGGTTTTTTTCCTTTTCTCTGAAGATTATAATTCTACTACTAGCATATCAACCTTTGCCTGGTAAAAATTATATATGAGCTAACTGTCTACCCACATTATTTCATTCTCCTGTTCACCAAATGCATCTGAACTAATTTACGTTTCAGAAATGCAGGTTGCAGCAGAACAGACTCTTTGGAAAAGTATCCAGAGTTTATAATTAATTGCTAAATTAAATGAGCACCGACTAGGTCTGTATACCTTTAATTGGAACAGTTAAACATTTTCTTAGAATTTTATGCATTCAGGTATTACTGACCAGCAATTTGAATTGGTTTTGTCATTAAGTAGTGAGAACTTAAATCATCAGAGATTTAAGGCTATGAGGTAAGGTGTAAAATATCTCTGTCCTTTATCAGAATTGTTCTCATTTCCATTTTTAGGACACTTCAGTAGACATCCAGTATCCTGTCATATTCAGTCATTTTCCATTTATCTTTAATATTCTGTCAAAAATTAAACTACTGTATGCAGACTCGCTTTTAAAAATACAGGTAAGTATGCCTATTTCTTTGTCTTCATTAATAAATGACAAATGCCTTCTTAAGTGTACGATATTTTGGAGGTGGTAAGGGAGCCCCACCCACTGGTGAAACCAGTGGTCATAGCTTTCAAGGAGTTTATACTCTAATGAAGAAGACATGCATGAAAGACTGTCTTAATTTGGGTTGGCTTGGCCTTGAGGCATATTAGAGCCTCAGTAAGAAAGGCTAGAATTTGAGCAGCTGGCCTAGTTGTAGGGCTTTTACATTGAGGTTGGTACCTGTAGCTTTCTGAGTGGCACTCAAAGAGGCATAGCAAGCAGACTTGAGCTTGATTGGAATTATACCAATATTTAAGGAGGTCCAATCTTATGAAAAGAGCATAGCAGTGAGAATAGAGGTGACAGAATTCTTCAAATTCAGACCCAAATAAATGGCTGTACCCTGTAATGGTGCCATAATAAAGGTGTGTAAAAAGTATCCACTTTTCAATGAACAGTCATCAGTTGAATTGGTTTTGTCAGCATATTCAGCAAAGTGCTTTTAAACTTAAAATTGGACAGTTGAAAATGCCTTGGGAAATGCACTTCATCACCCTTTTGTAAGGATTAAATTTGTTAATATAGGTAAAGCACTTAGAACAGTGCTCTGCATAATCTCAGTGGTTAAAAGTGTTAGCTCTTACCACTTTTACTCTCATATATGCATCTGTATATGTATATGTATGAATAATATTCAAATGTCATAAAAGTATACTTTCACATTATGTAATTACCATAATAAAACAAAATAGAAAATTGATTTATGAGTTCTCAGTATGACCATTAACAAAATATTTAATAAAGAAAAATGAAAGGAAGAACTTATGTAATTTATTTTGCTTCATTTCTCGTAACTATTTTCTCCTGACTTTAAACCAAGTGTTCAGTAGTAATTTTATAGAACTGGTATTTGATTGCTCTTTGTTTTGCTAAGAACCACAGACTTTAAT
Source organism: Pteropus alecto (assembly GCF_000325575.1). Taxonomy (NCBI): domain Eukaryota; kingdom Metazoa; phylum Chordata; class Mammalia; order Chiroptera; family Pteropodidae; genus Pteropus; species Pteropus alecto. Next base: position 821,594 of record NW_006434897.1, read on the forward strand.
TATCCCAAACTGCCATTTGGTTTCCATAGTCTCTTTGTGTTTGTCTGTCTCTTTCTCTCTCATATTCTTAGATTATCTGTCACCTAAAATCTCGTCTCGGTTTTCCTTCTAGAATAGGGTATCTTTAGAGAGGTCTGATACCTGAATTTTTCCTTCTGTCTTCTTCCTTTCTAAACTTCTGAACTTCGCTTCCTAACGAGATTATGTTTCAGCGTACTGCTTTGGTGTTTATCAATGTCTCTTTAGCCTATTGATGATCATGAGCTTTGGTAACTGAAGTATTAATATTTGTGTTTACAGTATAAAGTGGTCCAATAGAGCCTGCTGTGGGTCACTTTCCTGCTCACCCAGGTGGGCTCCCAAAGCTTTTCATTTCTTAGGTTTCATGTTTCTTCTGCTCACTGAGGGTGAATACCGAATATATACCTTATCTCCAGTGGCATACATAAGGCTCTTTTTATAAATGTTTGTGATATGTACTCACAATAAACTGAAACAGTTTATTCCACATTATAAATTTCTATTAGAGTGAATGATGAAATGAATTGAAACTTTTCTGTTCTCCTAGGAGAAAAAATTTAGAGCTTGTATGCAGTTGGCCGGAATTGTGGAACATGGAGGGTCCAGTTTAACTTGGCTGCCCACCTTTAACCTAACAGTGAGAAGAAGTCACTTGATTGAGGATGTTTTGAGTCAGCTAAATCAGTTTGAGAATGAAGATTTGAGGAAGGAATTAATGGTAAAGTATAATTCTCAATAATTTTGCTGCCAAGAGAAGGAAGACATAAAGTAAAAACAGGTCTTACAGGTGGGAAATTATCTTCTTTTGCCATGAAGGTGGCCTATTTTAGAATTCCCCAGTTACCTGTGAGTTTCAGGTGATAGCTGCAGGCACTTTGTCAGTATAGCCGGGGCTCTGGAGCAGCTGGCAAATGGTTGTCCTTCCCCAGCCTAGTCAAGTGGAAAGTCCAGTACTAATCATAAGAGGTCTAGTCACCACCTTTCAAGAGTTTCAGTGAGATGGGGTTGACACAGAGGAATTGAGGGTTTGTTTCTGCTTTCATGCAGGAACCCGTATCACTCTGTGGAAGAGAAAACGTTCTCTTTATTGACTACATAGTTTTTTGAGGATGTAATTGTAGATATCATGTTCTGAACATTTATAAATGACCTTTGGCATAGTAACTATGTAGCTTATCTTAATAGTATATATTTGACACAGAAAAATAGTAATGACTGGTAGACATAGCGAATGTTTTCCTTGTGCCAGGAACTGTTGCTTGTGTAACCCTTTCACCAACAGTGTGTGAAAGGTTATATTTTTTTCCTCATTTTACAGATGGGGAAACTGAGATACAGAACCTTTAGGTGACTTATCCAAGGGTAAGACAACTGATGAATATCAGAGCCAGGATTTGGGTCTAACCATCAGTCGTAGACTTTCCAAATAAAGATTTGCCTGATAATATTTATTAGAGTGTTTTTTTTTTGATGGGAGACCCTAGTTTATCACCTATCCTACTCTGATTAAAGAAAGATAGACTTGACTAAAGCTCAAAATCCTATTTTAAAAGTATGTTGCAATGGGGTTTGCAGTTAAGAGTTGGCATTTCCATGTGTCTAACACACAAATCATTTAAAAAATCTAATGAACTCACATGATTCTAACCTGTGTCAGTCAGTCAGTCTACTCAGCTATTTTAGTTCCACTTTTATATTTCATTCATCCATTTTTAAAATTTAGGTAACAATGAGCAGTTACTATTTTCTAAACTATTGAGGCATTTCACATGTTATCGCATTCTTTTTTACAATCTTGTGGGAAAACTGAAGCTTTGTGAGACTAGGGAACTTGCTCATAAGGTGGGGCAGTTTTAACTCCTGGTCTTATGAAGCTTATAAATAATTCACTGAGGTTTGAAATTTGCATCTCTGTAAATGGAAGAGGCATTCATCCAAATAAACCAGTAAAAAGGAGCTTGTTGGGAGTACTGATGGCACATCCAGCTGGAAATGTTGAACAGGCCTTTTGGAAATGAGTGCGTATTAATCAGGACAGAAGATAGATGGATATGAAGGTTAAATGCCTGCAAGTGATAAATGAAGTTTAAAGGGAAAAATGAGCATCCAAAGAAAGAGCAGAAAGGAATTTCTGGAATTAAAGCAGCAGGAAAAAGAAGAGAAAAACGTAAACAGTGCTCCATAAGAGAAAGCAAGGGAGAAAAGAGTGTTAAGAAAGAGAAGGTGGTCAGAAGTGTAAAATGAGTTAGTAAAATCAAGGAGATGAGACATGAGAAAAAGTCCTTGGATTTGGAGATTCCAGGTTCTTGGTCCTCTTGGAGAGAAGCATTTAAGTAGAGAAGTAGAGACTGGGTTTGGAAGTAGGTAACAGTATTCTCTGAAATCTGGCATCCTTAGGGTAAGAGGAGCCAGTATTGTCTGTTTTGGAGACAATGGTATTGAGCGTTTTGTTTGTCTTGTTTTCCTTTTAAGCATTAGGGAGATCTTACCATATTTGTAAACTGAAGTGAAGGATTCCAGGAGAAAAGGCAAGAATGGAGCAAGTAATTGCAGGAGCAAGGATGAATTATGATAGAATCATCCTGGAGAGGGATTGGTGCTGCCTCCTCAAGGAGTAAACAGCCAAGCCAATAAATATTTTATGCGTGCTCTGGTTTTTTTGGTTTTTTAAAAATTCTAATATTTCTTAATGTTTATTTTCATTATACTTAACATACCTTTTAACTAATAATGATGCCAGTTGAGGTCAGTTTAGTGGTAAAGACTTGAGGCTCTGAGGTTTCACAGACATAAGATTAAATCTAGGCTGCACCATTTTAGCCGTTGTGTAACCTTGGGAAGGTTATTTAAATTCTTGTAGCCTCCTCATCCTCACAGAATTAATGGGAGATTAAATATGATAATATGAGTAAATTGTTTACCACAGCACCTACCAAGTACTTGGGCCTATGATAATATTAGCTCTTATTATTAAATGAGACTTAATGCATAGCAATACATAGCCTGGAAGTGATGCATTATTTGCTTAGGTTTCATTTATTGGAGAAATTGGACATGACTTTGGAGGAGTCAAGGCAGAGTTTTTCCACTGCTTGTTTGAAGAGATGATCCGACCAGAATATGGGATGTTCATGTATCCTGAAGAGGCTTCCTACATGTGGTTTCCCGCCAGGGTAAGTCTTCTTGTCTTTGCTTCTGATATTTCCTGACAGAAAGGGTATGTCACGTACCATAGAAAATTAGGTTGTCTAGACTGTTTTATATTAGGAGTAGAATTATTGTTATAATGTGGAGATAAATTTTAATTTTAAAAAGGTGATTATTTTCTCTAAAATGGGATCCACTTTCCTTGGGTTGTCATGTCCACACTGGAGAACTTATAAGCAGTATATATTTTTGACCACTTACAGACTGTATAGATAAAAACGAACCCCTTATTTCTCAGGCACTCATTTTTTGTTACAGTTCTATTTTTCCTGATGAACTTGAAGACAAAGGCTTTGCAAGGAAATTGTGAAAACTTTAGTCTATAAGGATTACTGAGCCTAATGTGTTTCTATTCCTGTTAATTCTTTCATTTATTTTTTTATTGAAATTAATGACATACAACATTGTATAAATTTAAGGTGTACAATATATTGATTTAATGCATTTATATATTTTAATATTGTTGCCACTGTAGCAGTAATTAGCACCTCTATTATGTCACATAATTATTTTTTTAGTGGTTAAAATAATTAAGATCTAGTCTCATCATATTTGGTCATTACAATCCTATATTGTTGTCTATATTTACTACTGTGCATTAGATCTCTAGGACTTAATTACTACTTGGTGAAGTCTTTTTCCCCCTAAATATCGCTACTATTCCCTCAGCCCCCATTCTGTTAATGTTTTAGTAACCAGAACTGGCAGGGATTTACGGTGACTTAGTGATTGAATATAAATATTTTTTCTTATTTTAATAACCTTTTATTTTTCTATTACTGTAGACATACAGTATTTTCATTAGTTTTAAGTATACAACATAGTGATTAGACATTTCTATAACTTCTGACACCCTAATAAATTTAGTACCCATTTGACACCATATGTAGTTAGTACAGTATTATTGACTACATTTCTTATGCTGTACTTTACATCTCATGACTATTTTGTAACTACCAGTTTGTACTTTTTAATCCCTTCCCCCTTTTCACCCTAAACAGCCTTACCTCAAGTGTTTTGGTTTTAATATGAGATTTGATTTTGTGAAAGGGGAAAAAAAAGGTTTCCCTAATATAAATATGTCATTGTACTGGAAAAATTCATGTTAAGATTTTTTTTCTCTTTTTAGCCTAAATTTGAGAAGAAGAGATATTTCTTCTTTGGGGTTCTATGTGGACTTTCCCTGTTTAACTGCAATGTTGCCAACATCCCTTTCCCACTGGCTCTGTTTAAGAAACTTTTAGACCAAACACCATCATTAGAAGATTTGAAAGAACTCAGTCCTGTTTTGGGAAAGTAAGTAAACCTAGTCACTTTTTTAGAACACTACCTAACATATATTTAGATAAATATTTAAGCGTACAACCCTTCCCCGCCCCCCACCCCCGTAATATTTCTGTGTTCAACACTAGCATTCTGGGTACTTTAAACCAATTTTAACTTTGGCAAGAATTGTTGGATTAATAATTTAACTTTCTAAAATTAGGAAAAGTATTTTTTATATAATTAGTCCTCAGTGCTTCCATTAATCTTTAATTTTATTCAAATAGAAACAAACCTGGGCACAGCATAGGTTACCCTTGGTGTGAAATCTCAAGTGACCTTTATTTCAAATGTTATTTCATATTATCACCTTTAAAGTGAAAACTTAAGTTTAAGTTAAAAGACAAGCCACTACCTCACAAAAAATATTGGTAACATACAATAGAAAGGGCTACATTCCCTGCAGATTAAAGTGTTCCTATACACTTAAAAGAAAAATTTACGAAGTGTACAAATAAGGAAACTGACATAAATAAAAAGAAAATCTTACTAGTGATCATGGAATGTAGATTAAAATGAGAGGCTCATTTGTACTTTAAATTGACAGTGGTTAGAAATACTGATGCTATATAAAGTTAGCAAGAGTTTGGGAAAAGGTTCACTCTTAATTTCAGGTATTATTAGTGGATGTGCAAATTGGTAACTCCTTTTTCAGAGAACAATGTGGCCCATCAGATATCAAGAATTATTAGAAAGCTGCATTAATTAGGACAGTATGGTATTGGTGCAAGTTTTCCAGTGGGGACAGAAGAGGGAACTCAGAAAGTGACTCATGCACATGTGGAACTTGGTTAGAGGTAGCATGTTAGATCAGTGGGAACAGAAGTACTGTTCAGTTAATGCATATGGGGAAAAATGAGAGCAGATACCTTGTGTACAAAAATCAACTTGACGTAGCTAAAATACTTAAATGTAAAAATGATGGATATGTAAAAATGTGGACAAATCTTTCTCACCTTTGGGATTTCTTAAGACATAAAAAGTACCAACATTAGAAAGATTGGTAAATTTGACTACAATAAGATTAAAGAAGTTTTCTGTTCATCAAGAGATACCTTAATGAAAGAGCAAAGACACCATTTTGGGGTTGGTAGAAAAATGGGATGGAGGGAGGTATCCTCTTAGGTAAGTATAAGATATTAGTAGTGTTTTAGTTCTTGTTTTGGGAGACAGGTTCATGGGTGTTCTTCATAAAAACCCATAAATAAGTCATACATGGACATGTAATGAGAGTGTTATGAACCAAATATTATGCATCCAGTTTTGTCAGTTGATTTCCCATTACTCTCCCTCCTCCTCTCCCCCCCCAAAAACCCACAATGAATAAAATGTGGTCTGCTTTATCACAATACCATAGTAAAAAAACCAGTAGAGAAAAGAAACAACTTGGTTTTCACCTTCTCCCAGAGGGAGGACTTCCCCAATGACATGCATCCCTTTGGACAGAGTTAACCAAGCTCTTGCAAGTTATATCTGTACTATTTACACTTTCTGGCTACACACATCCCACAGTACTATAGATAAGACTTTCATCAGCATATCTTAACCTATTATTCTCAGGGTTTATTGACAGGAAAGGAACGTCTTAGTCTCAACTTTATATTCCTTATGCCTGCTATATTAGGTTCTTAATAAATATTGGTTAGATGAGTGAAGGAGCAAATAATATAATATGAAACATTACTTTAAATGTGTTTACAAAGTACCGTAAGACAACAGAGGCTGGAAATACAAAAAAAGACTGGCTGCTATCCATTTTGATATAACCTGTGTTCTCATAGATGCTTTGACACAATTAAGGTAGTCAGAGTTCAGGTCTGTCTTAAGCTTGATGATATTGGGACCGTAGATACAGAGGCTCTTTCACCTAACCACTCCTCAGATTTCCTAAGTGATACTTGATATTTAAAAGATCTGTAATTTCTATTATTTATTCTGTAAATAAAGTTCCAAAGCTCAAATAAAGGTAAAGCCAATTTGAATGAGTTTTAGTGTCTGTAAATATGTTACCAATTGCTTTCTAAATAGAAACCTGCAATCCCTGGGTAAAGGAAGTTAGGGTGGTAGGAAGAGAGCTAGGAATCGGGTGGGGAACCTGCAAAATTATAAATAAACTTCTAAACCTCATACTTACAGTTGAGGTCTGGCTCTATTTAGGCTGTTATCACACAGAGGAATGGGTACTGTGAATTGTACTTTGACCTTCCACCTGCAGAATAGTTATGCACTTGACATTTATTTTAGATGATATATCTAGTGAGCATGATTACTGACTTTTAAAAAATCAAATTATTTGTTTTTAGGAGTTTGCAAACACTTCTGGATGATGAAAGTGATGACTTTGAAGAAGAATTTTGTATTCACTTTAATGTGAGTAACAATTAAAATCAGGTTACAGATCAGGTTTAAACTGATTCACCCTTTAATTAATCTAAACATGTCACTCTATTAAAAAATGAACTTCTGAATTAAGCTAATGCAAAAGTTTTTTTTCCCTCATTTTTCATGGGCTGGGTGTATCAGTTAGATTTTACTGTGTGATAGACAACACCTAAACTTAGTAGCTTAAAACAACAAACAATTCTGTGGGTTTCTGGACTGGGTTAACTTGGCTGAATGGTCTACAATGGCCTCGCCCACAAACTTGGCAGGCTGGTTGGTTTATGGGGTATCAGCTGGAACAGCTTATCTTTGTTTTCTTCCAGTAAGCTAGCTGAGGCTTCTTCACAGGATGGTCTCAGGGTACAGAGATGGCAAGTTCCAACATATAAGCTTCTTTTCATGTTTCACTTATCTGAGGTCCATTGGCCAAAGTACTTCACAAAGTCACATCTAGATTCAAGGGCTAAAGAAACAGACTGTCCTTCTTGATGGGAGTTGTTGCAGAGTCACATTGCAAAGGGACATGAATTCCAGCATGGGAGGAATTTATGGCCAGTTTTGCAAATCTACCATACTAGGTCTATACTGTATAAAGTAAATACTGAGATATGGCAATTATCTAATTAATTTTTTTCAGTGTATGATCAATTAAAATAGATAATTCAAGTTTAAAAAAAATTCAATCTGCATAAGGTGGTAATTTTTATTTGTATATTCCTTGCTAGTTTTTAGACAAAAATGTACATTTCTATATGCCTGAGGAAAATTGGTATACTTCAAAGTGTATTTGTTGATGATAGACTGTTCTGAATTATTTTGGAGAGAGACTACCTGAGTTCATTTGTGGTTACAGGTACATTGGGATAAAAATAATGTAGACTTAATTCCTAATGGAAGTTGCATAATTGTGGACCAGACTAACAAGTAAGTACAAAAAAATGAAATATTTGTTTTGTTTATACACTTTATTTCACTGGGCTCTAAAATTTCTTGCAGTTATAAGAATTTTTCATTCTCAATCATTTTTT
>NW_006434897.1:829637-866194 GCF_000325575.1 Pteropus alecto
TATACCGTCACCTCTCAATCCCCTTACCCTGTTTTATTTTTTCTTTTTATATAATACATTACCTGCCTTTAGGATTTATTTGCTTAATTGCTTATCAGTGTTCCCCCATTGTGATGAGCTGCATGATGGCAGGGACTTGATCTGTCTTACTCACCATTTGTATACCCAGTACCATGAATACACTGGTGCCTGGTCCATAGCAGCCACTCAGTATTTGTTAATTTTATTAGATATTGCTGTGACATCTTGACTTCCTAACACCTTATGGGATGCCATTTAAAGGCACAGAATTTAGAATTATAGAACGTTCCCTGGATAGTTGGTCAGTCACAAAGGGATATCTACCTAGTGAGTATTCTGGCCTAAGCCAAATATTTTTATTTTTTGAATCTTTATTTTAAAAAATTTGTATCAAAGAGTACACAGATAAGAGTACAAGTCAAGAAACAATTCTAGCTATTCAGTATATTTATAAATATACCCCAGTTTATCCATAGTATTATTCATGGATATAAGGTTCTCTGCCTAACTACTTTTTGCCTGGCCCCTTTCCCTGAAAGAATTGGTAAATGCACACAAAGGAAAAAAAACTGCAAGCAAAATGCTGGGTTCACCTCAGTGAGGCTCCTTCCTCTCTTAGTCCAGAGGCCTCTTGAGTCTTGTCTCAGATTAGGAAGCCTGGAGCTAGATGTGTTTTTGTATATTATCTTCCCTTTTCTGGTTCTTACTGGGAGCATTTGCTTCAAGCTACTCCATCATAGCTAGACGTATAAATACCTTCTTTATTTGTGTTAATTACAAATAATATTAATTACTATTGCAAATCCAGACAATATAGAAAAGTGTAAAATAAAATTTCTTCCATCACTCAAGCCTATTTCCTAGACATGACTGTTAGCAGGTCAGGTTTTATTTTTCCAAACTTTTTCAGTTTTAACTTGTAAATTCTCTTAACTTTGTGATCCTGAACAATCACGTAATTTCACTGTCTCAGTTACCTCTTCACTGAAATGTCATAAGAATCTGCCTCAGAGTTTTATGAAAATAATTATGAAAAATAGCTATAATAGTCCATGATACATGGTAAGCACTTGATTGTTAGGTATTCTAGTTATTTTTATCCTCTTCCCTCCCCTCCATTTTGTTCAGGGTATTGCAGTAAGCTGAAATCATTTTTTGTTTCATTAAAGGACAGACTATGTTTCTAAGTATGTCGATTACATCTTCAACATCTCTATAAAGGCAGTTTATGAAGAATTTCAAAGAGGATTTTACAAAGTATGTGACAAAGAGATTATTGAATTTTTCTATCCTGAAGAACTGAAAGATGTGATTATTGGAAATACAGATTATGACTGGGAAACATTTGAAAAGGTACATCATAAAGGCCCAGTAGTTCGAATTTAAAATTTTCTATTTCCTGAATCCTTTTTTTGCCTTTTTTTTTTTTTAGAATGCTCATTACGAACAAGGATATGACAATTCACACCCCACCATAGTGATGTTTTGGAAAGCTTTACACAAATTGACTTTGGAGGAAAAGAAGAAATTCCTTGGTAAGTATTACATCAGGAGTAGATCTATAATCATGTGTCTTTTTTGTGGGATGAGAAAATCTTGTTTGTCATAGGCACCATTTGCAACAAATCATACTTATTTTAAGAGCCACTCCCAGTGCAACTGAATGCTCCCTATGCCAGGTTGTCTCAACATCAAAAAGTAAATGTTAATATAGGTCTTTTTTCTTGTGATTTGAGCCCTAGTACTTTAAAATTTGTCTTCCTTCATCCTTTTTTTCTGTAGTTGTGTCATCATTCAATTATCTAGGTCCTAAGTTTTCTTACACGCTCCCACCTCCAGGCTTTCTCTGAAGCTCCTTGCCCTGCCTTGAACCTTCTCTTACCTCCTTGTTGCCTCTCTAAATCTTTTCGTCCTTAAAGATCCAGCTTAATTCCAAATTCTTGGAAGTCTCTCTGGTCATCTCAGCCTGATTCTCTCTCCCTGCTCTGAACCACAGCATTTATACTCAGAAGACACTTAATTCTATCACAAATTGTTTGGCTGTCTCACACCCTTTTATTTTTCTCTTGTGTTTGTCTCTTTCTGTGCAAGAATCTCTCTCATATTTCCAGCTAGGCTGTAAGCTGCTCAAGGACAGTGACTGTGTGTCAGACTTAGTCCCAGTATGGGCCCCAATGCAGTCTAATGTAGGATGCTACACATGGGCCCTCAATAAGTGTTTTTGAATAAAAATATTTTCTCTATATAAATTTTGGTCATCTGTGAAACAGATCAATTTTATTCTTCTTTTTAGTGTTTCTTACAGGAACTGACAGAATTCAAGTAAAAGGTTTAAAGAACATGAAAATAACATTTTGCTGTCCTGAAAACTTGAATGAGAAAGATCCCATAAGAGCACAGACATGTTTTAGTGTCCTCTACCTCCCTAAATATTCTACAATGGAGAGAGTGGAAGAAGCGCTTCAGGTAGCCATCAACAACAACAGAGGATTTGGCTGACCCTACCTGACATTCTACCCCTTTTTGGAAATATTTTCAAAAATAAAATTAACTCAAAAATTTAGTAACATGAAAGTCTTGCTAATTATTCATTATGTTTAGAATCACTGTTTTTGCATGTAAGATCTATTAGTTAGAGAGTAGGCTGTTAAAAAAGGCATCTCAAAAACACAGTGCATTAAATAAGTTTATTTTTCTCTCATTAACTTCTGGGGGTTTGTCCAGGGCTTATGTGGTGCTTCTCCCACTCAAGCTGCTAATAAAAGTCACAGATGCACATTTCAATGGAAACTTGCCCATTTCTATCTTAAATCATATCGATTGCATTTGAAACTGTTGACTACTTTTTCCTCAAAACTGTCATGAACTGCTAGACTGTGACTTTTTCTTGGCTTCTTTCCCATCTCCTTTGCATGTTTCTCTTACACTTCCCTGACCTAAAATGCTGCTAGTGCAGTCTTGTTTTCTCTCTCCACGTACTCCATATCAACTCCATTATTTCCATGCTGATGGTACTCAGATCTCTTTGACCTACAGGAACTGATGATACATTCCAACACCACAGCCATTTTCCTATGTAGTCTGTGTCTCAACCTGCATACCCCATGGCTCCTTAATCTCAACATGTTCAAGAAGAAAAATGAGCATTTTTCCTGTATCCCAATTTGGAGTGGTACCACCAATATCCCAGGCAGAAGCCTGCAATCATCTTCCCTTCCTCCCTCTTTTTTACCCACCACATTAAATAATCAGTCACACCCTGACAATTCTAGTTCTAAATATCTCTGACCCCACTGTCAGTGCTGTAGTTCACGCTCTCATCATCTGTCCCAGCACTGCAATCGCCTCTCAACTGGTTTTGTATCTAGACCAACACTGTCCAATAGAACGTTCTGTGAGGCTGGAATTCTCCCATATAAGCACTGTGCAATAAGGCGAAACCCCTGCTATAGATAAGGTTCGTTGGCAGTAGTGAGAAAAAACCTAAAGCTGTACTGTTCAGTACGTGGATATTAAAATTAAATTTTGAAATTCAGTTCCTCAGTCACACTAGCCACGTTTCAAGTGCTCAATCACTACATGTGACTGGCAGCTACTGTACTGGACAGCAAATAGCCACTGCAAGAGTCCATCACATACAAAACTCCTGTAATTTTGAATGTGGGTTTTTGTTTTTTTTCTGGGAAGAAGAGCCATCCATAGTGTTTAAGAGCTCTACAAATTAAACTATTTGAAGTTCGGAAATTCCAGTTTTGTTAGCACTCTTATTACAGCTCCCAAATCCTTCCTGATGTGCCCTAAGCTCCAGCCCCATCTTCCACCATTGCCCTGCATACATAGCACACATCATTCTAGTCATTTCTAACTTTCCTGAATGGGCCACAGTCTCCTGTGTTTTTGCACGTTTTTTTTTTCTTCACCTGGAATGATCTTATTTCACGTGTATCGCTTCTCCTCTGTTCAATTCCATCTCTCCCTCTTGTTATTTCCACTTGCTTCTTGGGATTCACTTCAGCTGTTATGGCTATCTAGTAGATGCCATGATAATTTTATAATTAATGATTGCAGAATATGGCTACTTAGCTCAGTGTTTCATTAGTGCAGTCCTCTGCTTAGTTGCCAGTGGTGTCATGAGTTAGCCAAAAGTGCCACCTAGTGGCTTATGTATAAGATAGCTATCACTTTCAAATGGAGCACTTTAAAGAGGGACAAAACTCGAAAAGGAGACCAGCCTTTCTCCCCATTACTACACACTAGTGAGTATCCACTATGGTTCTTGGCTATGCTAAGTAATTTCATATTTTCTACCTCACTTAAAACCCCTACCAGATCTGGAAGTAGGTATCGTCCTTTTCATCTATAGATGCAGAGTCTGGTTCAGAGGGGCTTCCTTAAAAGCCCACTCTGCAGGATTGGAAGAAAGGGAAGAGGGAGAGTAGGTCATGACAAGTCTTTTTTGCTCCCTCAGAGTGGGAAATTCTCAGCTGGTAAGGAAAGATCTTATTCAAGAAATGATTGAAGAGGATTCCTGTCAGTGATGGCAGATAAAGAAACTAAGGAAGATTAGAGGCTGTAAAGAATTAAGAGATCCCCTGTCCTAGCTAATCACTAAGGAGGAGTTGGGAAGAGTCCCAATTAGTGAAAGAATAAGTATTTCTCAAAGTAGGATTTTAGTGCAGTGAACAGAGGTGGTTCGGTCAATGTGTGCGTGGCAATGTGTGTGAGCTCTGTAATGGGAAGCTAGTGATGAAGAGTCTGCATTAACTTTTGGAAGCCAGGACGATTGGCTAGTGAGGAACTTGGGAGAGAATCACTAGAAAACTTGGGAGAATTTTTCAAGAAAGGGTGTTCTATCTGAGAAGCTTACCAGAAGTAGCACATCACGGTGGACAAAATTTAGAAGGCTTAAGATCTACTTTCCATTTCTGGCCATACCTCTAACCAGCATTTGACCTCCAGCAGGTGATTTGGGACCATTGATCCTTTCACTGAACAGATACTGTTTTTTTGCGGCGGGGTGGGGCGGGGCGGGGAACAGCTATGACATAATTCACAGCATGTAATTCAGCGATGTAAAGTGTGCAACTCAATAGATTTAGTATATTCACAGAACTGTGCTACCATTGCCACAATTTCAGAATATTTTCATCTCCTCAAAATCTTATACCCTTTAGCCAACTCCACATTTCCCCTTCCCCTGCCAGCCCTGTGCAACCACTAATCTACTGTGTTTCTGTAGATTTGCCTATTATGCACATTTCATGTAAATGAAATCAATGATTTCTTAAATAACTGGCTTCTTTCATTTTGCATAATGTTTTTAAGATTCATCTGTTATAGCATGTAGCAGTACTTCACTCCTATTTTTTGCCAAATAATGTTTCTTATATTTGTGCCACATTTTATCCATTTATCACTTGATGGACATTTGTCTTGTTTTCCACTTTTTGGCTGTTATGATGCAGCTGTGAACATTTGTGCACAAGTTTTCGTGTGGACATGTTTCCAGTTTCCCTTAAGTACATATCTAGGTGTGGAACTGATGGGTCATATTGTACCTCTGTGTTTAACTTTTTGAGGAACTACCAACTGTTGCCCAAAGACGCTGCATTTTATATTCTCACCAATAGTATATGAGGGCCTGAGAAATTTTTAAAACTGCAGATCTGCTGAGTGCCAGTGAAATAACAGAAACATTACTTCTAGGTAGTTCTATACCTTCCCCTTTTACGCAATTGCCACCCATATTTCATCTACATATTACGAACCCAACAATACTTTGTTATAATTACTACTTTCTATAATGTTTCTTAAACTGAGAGAAGAAAGAACAAGTATACATTTGTAGCATGGTTATATTAACCTTATGCACATTTTCTGATTCTCCTTTTCCTGTGAATTCAGGTTAACCATCTAGTGTCATTTCTTTACTCTAATGAATTTGCTCCCATCTACTTCTTTTGTGCTGTTAATGGCAATATTATATAGACCCCAATTACTATACATAGTTTTATACAGCTGTTCTGCAGATCAGCTAAGATAAAATATGCATTTACACTTTTATAATTACATTATTTCCCTGACTCTGCTGGTGGCCTGCATCTCCTGGGAAGACACCATAACCCTCAAGTAGAAGCAGCTTGGAGAAGAGGAAGCCCCATGTTCTTGGCTGCACTTTCTTGGAGTGGCCTGTCACCAAGCTGAGGCAGAAAGACGCGGGTTCAAATGTCACAAACTGCTGTACTTATCAAGTTTTAGATCTTATGTTTCACATTTGACTTTATGCCCATAAAACAATTTCCAGAGACTACATGGTTGTTTTGTTTATAATTTTCACATTAGGTTGTTCCACTGGGAAATTGGTCTGCACAGCTCCTTATGCTGCCAGTAGTTAGTATCGCTTAGTTCTTTACAAAATGCTTTCACATGTAAAGTTTAATTTGTTCCTCACAATTTTATGAAAGCAAGGGAAGGATTTCGAGCCCCAAAAATAAAGCTCAGAGATGTTATGTAACTTGCCAGAAATTGTAAGGCCTCTCAGGGCCATGTGCTCAGTCTTTTGGAAAGTGCTTATTACCTGCTCTGCACTAAGCATTAGATAAAAAATGAAAGATTTATTGTCTAGACAGGAGACAGAAAACAAGTAATTACAACACAAGGTTAAGTCTTAGAACAGAGATAAAATATATGGTGCTTTATAGAATTTGAATCCCAAGAATTTTGATTCCTAGGATGAGTTTGCTCAAAATAAAGAAGCACTGTATAGTGGGTTAAGAAGCTAGACTGAAGCCACATTGCCAGATGGTTTTGATTTTAGTCCAATTATTGCTGTTACCCTGAATACATCATTTAATCTGTGCTTCAGTTTTCTCATCTGTAAAATGGTGTTAATATTACCTACCCTACCCCTTAGGTTATAAGGTTAAAGATGTATAACATGCTTAAAACTGTACCTAGTGTAGTTTGTACCATATAAGGGATTGCTCAATGAATTCTACTAGTGTGAGGATGGAGTTAATACTGAACTCACCCAGGGGTAGGCTTGTCAGTTTCCTTTAAAAGGATAAAATGCTTAACTTATAAAAGCTGCAATTGACTTTTCAGAAGAGCCCTTGTTTTATCAGCAAAATTGTTTCATTTATACTGACTACAGGGAGATTTTGGGTAAATTAAAAATAATGCCCCTCCCCCCTATTTCAGGAAATAATGGAAAAATATAATCCTCCAGGTTACTTGTATATTGCCATAATTTTAAAAATGTGATTTGTACTGCAGTATATACAATGAATTAATGCAATAGAAATTGCATTAATATCCTGTGTTAATTTTCTTTTGATGGATAAGAATCACTGTCTAAAGTTTCTATAAAACTACTTTAAGATTCTAGTAAGAATCAAGTTATATTCAACTCTTAGGTTTCTTCAGGGTAACTACTGAAACATTTGTTGTACCTCTGAAATCGTTATTATACTATTATTCTGTCTTGAAAGTTCTGGAAAACCAGGAACTATTAATGTGTCAA
The DNA here is from genome assembly GCF_000325575.1 of Pteropus alecto. NCBI lineage: Eukaryota > Metazoa > Chordata > Mammalia > Chiroptera > Pteropodidae > Pteropus > Pteropus alecto. The sequence goes on from NW_006434897.1 coordinate 837,181, forward strand.
GAGCTCATGCCCTTAAAAGTGCTAAATAGGTCTCCTAAGGCAAAATAACAAACTGAAATGTGGCTCAAAACATAGCTATAAGCTCAACAGGACAAGGTTGGCTATTTACAAGTCTTCCAATGTCGCCTCTACCCCCAAGGGGTAGAGGAAATGATTCATTTTGGGGTACTAAGAGCCTCTAAAAATAGCCTACATTTTAAAATTTAGAATATTTTTACCTTTTTCCTTCCTTAGAACCACACTTTGACCAAAAATGAAAGACAAAACCCTGAAAACTTTTATGGAAAAGTGTCAGCATCTTATTACTAATGTAAGAATTTGATGCCAAAGAAATGAAGGTAATTTTATAAACTCAGAATTTCTGCAAGTCCATGAAATTTCATTTTATTATACAGTTTTATATCATATTAGTTCAAATGCATTTCTCTACAACTACTCCAACATAGCTCCTTTGGAATTATTTCAGTCATCTGTAACGTGTGACTTTACCAAAGACTTTGATTCTAAAACAAGGTTTCAAATTAACTTTTAGATGAGTGGGATAAAAAATAAAGTCATCAGATGATAGTTGGTGCTGTTAATTTCCAAAAAACATACTCTGTTAAAATGTTTCTTCCAGTACAGCAGTTATAAATTAGAACCTTTGACAAACAATGCAGAACCAAAGTACAATAAAAGATGCTTCTGCAGCTTAAGGCTTCCATAGTTTCTAAGCCTCTGACAGAAGCAAGGTAAAGCATCTTTCCTGCAAATTAAGTGGGTTTCCAGTATTTCCTTGCAGTTTAGTTGAGCTTTCAGAGTTAGATACTCAAGACATATCATTAATGTATATACCATTTTGGCTTGGTTGCATTAATTATGCCTGAAGAGTTTAATACCCATCCAAGTCCAAAGGTGGAAGAACACATAAACTGGTATGGTAATCGGTAAGAGCAGACTGTAAAAACATAGGCTAGTTGTGCTAGTGCAGCCCTGCGGGAAGTTTTCTTCCACAGAGGCTGAGTAGAACAGTCCTGCTAATGAGACCAGTGGAATAAGGACAGTCAACGTAGGAAGAGACAAAAACATTCTTCTCACCCAGTTATTACCTATCACCCTGAATTTTTAAAAGGTATAAGGTATTAAGAAAAGTTAGTTGTGTTTGTTGTTTTTAATCATGATCTAGTGCTGCTCCATTATCTTCTTGCTTCTTATTTTGACGTGTCATCCTAGCTGCCTGCGGTATCATATTAGGAATCCCATCAATAATTGGATAGGCTATTCCCAACTCTTCATTAATCAATTCATTTGTTGATGCTTCATATCTGAGGGGGAAAAAGAAAAAATGCTTGGAAGACTGATGTTCAATGAACAACACCATTTATCCAATTCTTGACAGTTAATTGTAGAAAAGCAGGACTAAATTTTTAATTCTAAAAGCGGTTAATAGCCAATTGAACCATTTCTCTTAGAAAACGAATCACTAATTGTTCCAATTTTAGTTGATTTCTCTCATATTTTCCTTTTCACTTTATTCTCGTTATGCCTTTATTTTTAAAAAATACCAGTAGGAAAAGATCTCCCCTTTTCATCCAAATATTCCTTCATTACTCTGGTCACCCTCAAAACCATCCCGGTTAACTTATTACTGGAACAGACACTAGAGAAAAATTCAACTTCCCCATTTTAGAATACATGCTTAAGGAGCAATCTAACTGATTCATTAGAAGGAAACTACTGAAAAATCGAAGTACACAAAGTTTGAGAAAGATAAAAGGCAGAAATGAGAAAACGAACACAGCAATCTGCAGTGAGCTAGTTACATAATTAGCTAAAAGGTAGATCAAATGATAATTTCAAGGTTTAAGAAAATTGAATAATGTTCACTATAGGGAAAATCTAGAAAGAGAAATGCAAATGAAAATTGAAATTACCAGCAAGCTACCACACAAAGATAACCACTCATAACATTTTTGTTTAGTACATTCAATCTGCAATACTCGCGCTGTCAATGCTCAGTTTTAGTAGCCTGGAACTGTAGAGCTGTTTATCCCAAGGACTCTAAGTTAAAGGTTAAAGAGACGTTTACAAAAACCGGCTAGTCCAGAACTAAAATCCAAAGGGCACTACGCCTAGCTGACACGCGTTAGAGCGTCAGGCCATCAGTTGTGAACGGCATTTTCACAAGAATCTGGAGGCTAGCAGAGTATTTTTCATCATCTTGGCTTAAAAACACGAATGCATTGGACTAATCCTGAATCTCACTATTTCATAAACCTGGCTGTAAATGTAAATCAGAACTATTTAGGGTTCTTCTAAGAAAATACGTAATTGCTCAGGCCCCGCCCCCAGACTTCTGATTCCGGCGCCTGGGGTGGTGCCCGGGAATCGGCATTAAAAATATAGTCCCCCGGTGATTCTAATGCATACCCAGTGGCGACCCATCCCCGTGGGTCGGTGGTTTGATCTGGCAGGCCTGGGGCTCGGCTCCCCTCCTGCCTCCTCCCGCCCTTCCTGCCACAGGAAGAGCTGCGTGGGAGCTAGTGGGCCCCCAGAAAATGGCAGCGGAGAATAACCTGATTGACCTGAAAGGCTCCCCAATGGCTGTAAGCAGCCGCGCGGTCACCTGCCCCCTCCCCGCAATGGGAGGCCGTGAAAGGAAACTCGCAGCTGGCTAATCTCACCTGAGAGGCTTCTTGGAGAGCGGGCAAACCAAGAACTCCAGCAGAGACGGGTCAAAGGTGCGGTGCGGTTCCCCAGTCCTCTCGCTCTTGTCCGCCGACAGCCGCGACCCCGACGCGCGCAGACACCTACGGGCGACCGCGGATGCGGGCGCGCGTGTCCTGCGCAGCGCTGAAGCGAGCTTGCCGCACGCTCCACTCAGCATGGTCTGGTAGCCCGCAACCGCCCCTCTCCGCGTGCTCCGCCAGCCGGGCCGCTCTAGCCGATCCCCGCGCGTCCCGCCCCTCGGTGCTCTGGAAATGCAGCCCCCTACAGGCGGGGCTGGCGCTTTGGTTCCGAGGGCGCTCCTGACCCGACTGCTTTTCCCGCAGCACAGTTCCGTAATTATGAGCGCGGCCTGCTGCGGGAGACCGCTGGTGGCTGTTACGCCGCGTTTACAAATTACAAACACAACTAATGCTTCAGTCGGAGTGCCTTGAGTTTTCATCAGGGCCAGAAAGCCAGTGGCCGGACCTCAGTGTCACACAGTATCAGACTTGGACCTTCGTGCTTATCTCCAAAATGAGGTTTCAAACCCTCAGTCATATTGGGTATGTTAAAAGCATTAATTCGTTTTACGTAAATCTTTATATACCACAGTTCCTGTAACCATATTTGGCTTTTTTTCTTTTTCTTCTCTCATTTAAAAAAAAAACATTATTAACCTGAAAAGAATGGCTTAGTCTTCTTTAACGTTTCAAGACATCCAGATTCTTATCCTGTGGGACTCATGAATTCAATTTCATAATAAGTCAAAATTAAATTAACTTCTATAAAAGAGCTTGAAGACAGCAAGGAGTCTAAATAACTGTGTAATCAGGCAATGTCCATTAAATAAAGGGGTGATTCGTTCAATGGATTTTTCGCCCCATGTTTGCCTCTGACTCTCCAAGATGATACAGGTTTACTCTTTCATATGGTGTAGCAGGTAAGACCTTGGGCTCTGGGGCCTGACAGCTTGGTTCCAGGTCCATAGTTTACTAGCTGTATGACTCCAGCAAATGACTTAACCACTCAAGTTTCTTACCTATATAATAAGATTAATAATTGTACCTACCTCATGAAATCCCCTTGTGGGGATTAAAATGTGATAATGCATTCAAAGAGCATTTAGAAAAGTGTCTGGGACAAATTAATACCCAGTGTTAGCTATTGTTATTTTGATTTCCTCTGTTCTTCCCAGTTAAATATACTCGAAGATTCCTTGTTAGTCATCAATTTTTTTCCTTCACTTTGCTGAGTATTGACTTGGACCTTTTTTGCATCATTGGGCTTTACTATTTCACACTTCGAGTTCCTGGGAGGTAGGAAAGGGAGTGAGGGATATGCAGGTACAAATACAAGATTATATTTTCAAGTTTCTCTTTCACTCAGCAATGTAAAAATAAGTTGAGAAATTTTTATATTGTTTGTTTACTCTATTTGAAAAAAAAATCCATTACATTATTTGATGTTCTTTGTTCACTAATGCTCAAAAGATTTCAGCATAGGGCAGTTATCAGGAAGGTAGGTCCCTATGTTACCTTCACATTATTTCTTGCTAGGGTAGTAGCAGGGATTAATTTTTCAGTTTGTAGTTAGTTGATACTTTAGGCCTTAGGGAGGGAGTGAAATATATAGGAAAGACACGTTTCAGTGAGGTATGGGGAAGCAGAGTTTGACTTCTACTAGCACTGAGTGTGCTCAGGCCAGGCTGGGCAGGCCTAGGTGTGCGTCGGGGCAGGCACCCATTCTTAAGGCCGGCTTCATTTGTACCTCAACTGCCTGGCGTGGCTGACAGATCCCTATCAACTGGGTTTTCTAACCAGTTATAAATAAATTAGTTTCAGTTCGTCTACACATAAAAGGTTTGAAACAGATCAGTTTAATTTATATTAGTACTGGGGGAAAATGGAGAGTAGCAGCCAAGTATTGAAAACATCTTCAGGTTTTTAGCACCAAAAATCTACTTCCAATATTTAAGGAACATCTGAGTGTGTGATGTATTAATCCAAACCTTGTAAATATCAAGTTGTAAAATCCCAAAGCAAAATGTTCCTAATCAGCCGTCAGTAATTAAGGAATATAATTAATCTCTGCATGTAGTATACTAGGCTGAATATAGGTGGCAGTATAGAATTGTAAAATCATTAGTCCTTTTTTACTGTTTGCGTGACTATGATATTTCCCATCACAGATATTTCCCATACAGAGCCCTGTGCCCACATGTAATAGCGCGATGTGCTCTGGGTTTGAGTAACATATTACCTGCATGACCTTGGAGAAGTTACTTAAACTCTCTGCCTTAATCTTCTCATCTATAAACTACAGGCATACCTCGTTTTATTGCACTTAGCTTTATTGCGCTTTACAAGTGTTGCGTTTTTACAAACTGAAGGCAAGACCCTCTGCCAGCAAAAAGATTACAACCTGCCGTAATGTGATACTTGCTTTATTATTATGGTATTGAACCAAATCCACAATATCTCTGAGGTATGCCTGTAACATAATAGGACCTACCTTATTAGGGTTGTTGAGAGGATTAAACAAAATAATATAAGTAAAGCAGTTAGCACAGGGACTGGTACAGACTACATGCTTCAGAGAATGTTATCCACAGCAAAATTACTTATTGTGGTGAAGTTTGATGAAAATTCTGATGAAAAAAGAAAGCAAAATGCATTATTGGGCATCTTAATTTTAACTGACATGAAATTTTTATAGTTTCCAATGTGGGTAATATTGAAACACAACTCTTGGGCTATCATATACATCAAGTGAGTTAAAAATCTCCAAGCAGAGGAGAGGCTATATAGAATATACATTCTATTAAAGCCCCATAAATACCACATTTAAAGGGGGTATTGAAATGTGGGACTCTGATCCCGGAAGAGAAGTTTAAATCAATTTCCCACTAGATGGCATCATTTAATATCTGAACTAACGTTTCTGCTTGTACTTTTCTTTCTGTGATTATAAAGATTTACCTTTATTTTGCCAGTTTCTTTAATTTGGTGATATTTATTTTAGGAATCAAAAACCACAAAATTATTAATAAATTTCAATTGTAATGAATTTATTAGAATCAAGGGTCCAATAGATAAATGAACAAAAACTGTGAAAAAAATTCATGAAAAAGTGCAGTTGCTCAAAAAAACATGAAAAATATAGTAAACTAATACAAATTTCAAACATCAAAGAAGTTTCCATTTCTCATCTATAATAGAATATTTTAAAAATGTAATTTCTAGCATTGGTTATTTATTAATTTATGCCTACTATGTATCAGGTATTGTCTGGATTAGGCAGGATTCTCCAGAGAAACAATTAATTAGATATATACAGAAAGAGATTTATTATGATGAATTGAGTCATATGATTATTGAGGCTGAGAAGTCCCACACTCTACTGTTTGAAAGCTGGAGGCCCAGGAAAGCTAGTGGTGTCAATCTCATCTGATCTAAAGGCTTGAGGACTAGTGGAGCAGTTGGTGTAATCTCCGTCCAATAGCAGGAGAAGACAGATGTCCCAGCTAATTAGCCTGGTAGAAAGCAAAAAGTTTGAATTTCTCCTTCCTCCCCTTTGTGTTCTCTTCAGGCCCTTAACAGATTGGATTATGCCCATCCTCATTGGGGAGGGCAATTCACTTTACTGACTCCATGGATTCAGAAGCTGATTTTATCCAGAAATGCCCTCACACACACCCAGAAATAATGTTTAATCTGAGCACTCCTTGGCCCAGTCAAATTGACACAAAAAAATTAGCCATCATATTGTCCTAGAAAGTGGAGCTGTCCTCTGGATATACCATTATACAGTGTTAAGAACTCATGACAACATGAAATTATTATTAAATATAATAAGTGAAAAAAATAAAATTTTATGCACAGAGTGCAATTATTTTTTAATTTAATTAATTTATGATGACATTGGTTAATGAAATCCAATAAGTTTCACTTTAACAGTAAGGCATATATATATTTTCACTGTGTGTTCAGCTCCCATAGTTAGATTTTTTTCTGTCACCACATATTTGATCCCCTTTACCCCGGCTACCTCCTCCTTCCCCCTGCCCCCTCCCTCCTACCCTCTGATAACCACTAGTCTATAGTCCATGTCCATGAGTCTCTGTTCGTTTACAATTATTTTTTAAACAAGAATTTAGGAATAGAAAAATGAATAAAAGCCAAAATGTTAGTTGTCTTTAGGTGGTTGGAATATTGCTGAATTGTTCTTTAACTGTTTCTCTCTTTTAAAAAAAATTTTAATGAAGTAGTTTTAAAATATACATATTACTAATTAATATTTGAGGTTAATAATTAACAAAGGTGTATTTATTTAAAAACTATGAATTCAATGAATATTTATATTGAGTGCTTCCTTATATTCTTAGTATTGTTAGGAGGTAAAAAGGAGGGATATAAAGGAGATGATCCTGATTTTCAAGAAGTTTATAATCTTAAATGGACTAAACATCATAGAGTGAAGTTAAGTAAAAATCCTCATATATAGATAGTGCATTCTTTTGTGTATTCATTCAACATTTGTTGAATTTGTACTGAATATTGGATATGCAGAGGAGGGGGTGATACCTGTGCCTGATGGAAGGATTGGGGGGAAGTTAGTAAAGTATGGGTCATGTAGCACTATCAAATTATTTCCTTAGGTCTCAGGGGACACCTATTTTATCCCCTTTTATAATTTTTTTTTAATCTATGAGAACAATTTTAATTTGCAAGTAGGAAATGAAGCTTGCTGACAGAGATGAGTGTGATGATCCATCAATACTGTATTGCAGCAGAGAAGGATGAACAATATGGAATTGAGTGGATATTGAAACTGCATTTTAATATACACATTTTAAAAGGCTTCCATATATAATCTTCGACATTCTATACATATATATTTTACAATATTTCAGAAGTAAGAAAAGATGTCACTAAAACTATAAGCATATCAGAGAGGTAGTACCCAGATAAGCCAATCCCCATAATATTAATTTGTTTATTTAAAATAAAGGAAATCAAGAGAAAATGGCAGGAAGTTCTTTCCAACTCAACTTTAAATAGGGATAGTATTAGTACCCATCTGTGCCAGCTACTTTGGCTATCTCAACCTTTATTTTACTCTCCTATATGGAGAGTAATGTACTAAAAAGTACATTTTCCAGACTCTCTTGCAGCTAGGGTTGTGGATGAACAATAAGCAATAAACATGCACATGAGACTCGGAAGGGAGACAGAGGTGAGCTTTCTGCATCAGGGGAAGCTGGCAAGCAGATTCTGACAGACAAATGGTTTGTATGGATTGGATCCATGTTGCCCCTAGCCACATCTTGAGGATAAGGCAGCTGCGACAGTGATAACCATGGTAGCAGCAGCAGCTTCCTGCCCTCTGGATCACAGCTATGAGAGTATAACCTTAAATCCCAAAACTCCAGAACAAGCTATCAGTTTGTGCTCTTCTAACTCTTCCAATGAATTTATAAGCAAATGCTTCCCTAGAATTAATTCTTTTATACCAGAAATACATAGACTAATTTAGCTTTCTTGTACTGAACCATGTATGATAAACTACCCCAGAGTGTTGATATGAGAATTAAATATAATATATATGCAAATCACAATTGTGTCTGGCACTTTGTACTCAATACATATTAGTTATTTAAATTTTTATTAGGGAGGCGAGTTCAAGCTGAAAAGAATAATCTAGACCAGGGGTTAAAAACTATGGGTTGCAGGCCAAATTGAGCTCACCACGTGTTTTCATTAAGTTTTATTGGAACACAGCCACTATCATTTGTTTACATGTTGTCTGTGGCAGGTTTCACTTTACAAGATTATAGTTGCCAGAGACAGAATAGACCACAAAGCCTAAAATATTTACTAACTGGTCCTTGCAGAAAAAATTTGCCAACCCCTGATCTGAACTATCAAAAAGAATAAGGAGTATGAGGACTGGTAAGTACTAAAATGATCGTTAAAATGCTGTAACCAACTTATCTAATACAAATCGGCACCTAGCCACTATTTTGTTGACTATGAGAAAGTTTAAGTTTATGTTAATTTTTAGAGTCTGATAGAATATTTCATGTGTATTACATGCTATGTCTCAACTTTATTTTTAAACGTATAAGGCCCAAATATAAACTTTCCCTGGAATTAAAAAAGAAAAAACAATCGTCCTCTTGACACAGAGTTGTTATATTTAGGAAAAATAGTTTGGGAAATATTTTATCTGCAAGGATTCAAAGTAGAGCATTGAGGAGGGGAAAGATAACTTACCATACAATATCATGTAAAATTCTGATTTTATAAGTAAAATTGGGATAAAAGGAGGCAAAACTGATGTCACCTGAGGCCTCAGGAAGTAATCTGGTGGTACTATAAATGCTGCCATTTCCCAAGGTTTTCCTCTGGATAGTGCAGCCTTCCTTGGAAAGTGACCATGTGAGAAAGTGACCATGTGAGAAGCAGCATACCAAAAGTCTGTGTTACCCCTCTTTCATATCCAGCTGATCACCAGTTCTTACCATTTGTTTCTTGGTAAGTCCTCTGGCATTCACTTGCTTTGATCTTAATAGTCACTGTTCTAATCTAGGCCTCAGTAATTTAAAACTATGCCTATTATAGTCCTAACTTCCTTGTCTTTAACTTTTTTCTCCTTTCAAATCTCAATTTTAAAAGTTTCTTTGTTATTTTTCTCACTGGCAACTTTGTCAAAAATTTTACAAAAAGAAAATTATTTATGCTTAATTTATTATTTTCCAAAAGATTTTTTTTTAAAGCAGTTTTAGATTCACAGGAAAAAATGAGAGGAAGTTACAAAGATATCCCATATGCCTTCTGCTCCCCTTCTCACATGCACAGCCTCTTCCATTATCAACATTCCCCACCAGAGTGGTACATTTTTATAATTGATGAACATAGGTTAACACAGCATAATCACTCAAAGTCCACAGTTTACTTTAGGGTTCACTCTTGGCATCGTATGTTCAATGGGTTTGGACAAATGATAGTAACATGTATCTAATATTAAAGTATCATACAGAGTAGTTTCACTGCCCTAAAAATCTCTATGCTCCACTTTTTTTTATGTTTGATTTTAAAGTTCTATACGTTTTCAATTTTAACCAAGTTTCTTAGCTTTTATCTCTTTTTTTTTCCCTCCGTTCTCCCTCTATCTACACCCAACACTTCTTTCTTTCCCACTTCCTTCCTGATGGTTAATTATGATCCATATAATCTGACAGTGCTTTTCAAACTTGAATATGCATGAATCACCTGGGAATCTTGTTAAAATGCAAATTATGATTCAGTATGACTGAGATAATACTGAATAGGTGGCTCTAAATCTTTATTTCTTAAAAGCTTCTAGATGATGCTACTGAGTTTCAGACCATACTTTCAGTACCAAGACTTGAGAACAGTAATTCTCAAACTGGCATGGTTTGGGCCTCCAAGGGACATTTGGCAACACGTGGAGATATTTTCGACTCTTACAAATAGGGTAGTGCTACTCGGTAGAAGGCAGGAATGTTGTTAAATAAACATCTTACCATGCACAGACAGTTCCTCTTACCAGAGAATTATCTAGCCCCAAATGTGTCAAAGCTGAGAATCCTGCTCCAGAATGAGCTTGAACATTATAGTACCCAGTGGGTATCTCCTATGAATCTGTTTTTTTTCCCCTAAGAAAAAGCTTTCTAGGTCGCTCCCATTCCTTCTCCCTCTTCTTAGCCGTTCCAGTGACTGAAAGGGTTCTTATATTATATCAGAAAGAATTTTTTTCTTTCAAAAGTCTACCAGCCCTCAGGTCATATCCTCTTCCAATTTATTAAATGAAAATTAAAATAGAATTTTTCATGACGTTAACATGATTTTACCATAATCCTGGAAAAGGATAGAAAATTAAGGCAGCAAGTTCATATGCTTGAAATATGTGATCTTATATGACTTTTGTATTATCTGTATTCAGGCTAGTTTATTATAGGGTCTTAGAAAATAACTGAGATGATTCTCAAAATGACAATCAGTCAGTGTTTTACTCTACATATGTTCCCAGTGAATCTTCAGATTGTGTCAATCAAATAGTCTATGGTGTAAAAGGACACGACCCTTAAAAGGTGCCTTTCCCTGTATTTAGATGAAGAAGGTGGGGACTATGTGGAGAGTTCTTCACTCTGAACATAAGAAGCTATCTTTTCCATGGTCGGAGAGACTCAGGAATTTGATAACTCTAACTTGATTTCACTCTCCAGTGATGTAGCTTTCACAATAAAATTATTGCATATAAAAAATATGACTTAACCAGAAGCATGATTAAGTGAAAGTAAAGGAAACTGAGGCCTGGATATTTTTATTTAAACTCTGGTCACAATTCCAAATTTTTGAAAGTCTGCTTTTCCTAATTTTCTCAGTTTGTGAAGCATCTTAGGCTGACTTATACCCCAACATTGACCTTTCTACTAGGCACTTACTACCTGGCCAGCCAGCACCTGGGCACAGCCCTGTGATTTACTCTGCCCTGGTTTCTTCTTAATTTTCTTACAAAGAAAAATACTACCAAATTTTTAAATAGCATTGGTTTAATTTCTGAAGATATTTTCTTAGAATGTAATGATCTAATTGTATATTCACTAACTTGTAGAGTTCAGAAACTGAAAAGTGTTATATAAGGTGATCAAATCAGGCAGAATGAACATCTTTTAGTATATGTGCTGCTGAAATGAGCACAGAACAATCATCTTAAGTGTATTATTTCCATCCTCCTCAACTCCCCCTCCTCTTTACTAAACTTAGAAAATGATACCACCATCCACTGAATCACCTGGGACCCAGAACTGAAGTCATCCTATATTTTTCCCTTCCTCTCACCTCCCACATCCAATCAGTCACCTAGGCCTATCATATGCATCTCTTAGTCTAGGTGTTTATGACTTCTGTCCTGTCCTTCAACAATAGTCTTTTAACCGGTCCTGCCTGTAATTCTTGTCCTTTTCCAATTCATCCCCCATGCTGTTGCCAAATATTTTTTTAAGGTGAAAATTAATCACAAAATTTATTAAAAGCCTTTGCTTAAATATAATTTCCAAATTGTTGAATGTGGCAGCTCTAGGGAAACTTTTGGTCTTAATCCGACTGGTAATGTCCAAGTCGTGTGTGTGTGTATATATATATTTAATTAATAGAGCAATTTTAGAGCAATTTTAGGTTCATAGCAAAATTGAGTGGTAAGTTCAGAGTTCTTATATTCCTCTCCTCCACAAACACACAGCCTCCGCCACTATCAACAACCCCTGTCAGAGTAGTACATTTGTTAGAATCAATGAACCTATGTTGACACATCATTATCAACCAAAATCTGTAGTTGACATTAGGGTTCACTCTTAGTGTTATATGTGTTATAAGTTTGGACAAATGTAAAATGACATGTATCCACCATTATAGTATCATATAGAATCGTTATACTGCTCTGAAAATCCCCTGTACTTCACTTGCTCATCACTCCCTCTCCCCCTCCCCTGGCAACCATTGATTTTTTTAGTGTCTTCATAGTTTTGCCTTCTCCAGAATATTATATGGTTGGGATCATACAGAATGTACCCTATTCAAATTGGCTTCTTTGATTTAGTAATAAACATTTAAGGTGCTTCCATGTCATTTCACGGCTTCGTAGCTCATTTCTTTTTAGTGCTGAATAATATCCCATTGTCTGGATGTACCCCAGTTTGTTTATCCATTCACTTATTGAAGGACATCTTGTTGCTTCCAAGTTTGAGCAATTATGAATAAAGCTGCTATAAACATTCATGTGCAGGTTTCTGTGTAGATATAAGTTTTTAACTTATTTGGTTGTAAATAGCAAGAATTGTGATTGCTGGATCATATGGTAAGAGCATATTTAGTTTTGTAAAAAACTTCCAAACTGTCTTCCAGAGTGGTCACACCATTTTGTATTCCTATCAGCAATGAATGAGAGTTCCTGTTCTACATTCTTTCCAGCATTAGATGTTGTCAGTGTTTTGGATTTTCATCATTCTAATGGACGTGCAGTAGTGTCTCATTGTTTTCATTTACAATTCCCTAATGATATGTGAAGTTGAGCATCTTTTTTGCCATCTGTATATAATCTTTAGTGAGGTGTTTATTTAGATCTTTTGCCCAACCCAGTTTTTTAAATTGGGTTGTTTATTTTTTGATTGTTGTGCTTTAAGAGTTCTTTGAACATTTTGGATAACGGTCCTTTATCAAATGTCTTTTGTAAATATTTTCTCTTGGTCTTTGGCTTGCCTTTCATTTTCCTTATGTGTATTTTTTTAAATGGGAGTAAATAAAGGGTCAGAATCCTGAGATAGATGTAAATTAGAAATATTTTTTCATTAAAGACCTTTTGTTTTTACTCAAAATAATCTTAAATAACTAACGTCTACTTCCTGCACTCATTCCTCAACTTTCTAATTACAAGGTTTCTCTCCTTCACTGATGAACTCTTTCAAAGATGTGAGCAGAGATTTTTTTTTCCCCCTTCTTTAATTACTGCCCCCCCCCTCCCGACTTCCACCCCCGACCTATGGATGTTGCCATTTTCCCCTTAAGAACCATCTCTGAAGGTGGGGCGTTTCCTCTCACACGCTCAAAGTGTGCATCCGGGGCCTGGCACACCCAGGTTATGGTCTGTGGCTCCACCTGGGGTGCAAACCCAGGACCTTCTGCATGTAAAGCAGATGTGCTAACCACTACACTATGGAGCTACCTGTGAGCAGAGATTTTTGACTTCTTGTCATCCTGATGCATGAGGGGCAAACAGAAAAGAAGTACCCAAGATCAAGTACTATTGTCTTGACTGAGCCAATATTTCTCTGCCTCAGTGACTGCAAGGTATTTGACACTGATGACATTCAATTACAACTCGAACTTTATCATTTGGGACATTGAGAGTCAGGTCGCCTCCAATCTCTTACAAAATAGAAAGAATGAAAATATTCCTCATGTCATAACGTGAGATAAAAAGATGACACATGACAGAACGTCCCATTCTCTGTTCCTTTCCCTTGTCTCACGGGTATGGGATGACTTATTTCAATGCACCTTGCTTTGTATGTAATAGTTTAACAAATTAGGTATTCATAGATGCAGACAAATAGCCAAGAATTCCTAATCATTCTTCCACAAGATTGTCACAGTGTCTTATGAGACCCTCAGAGAACTGGCCTCTGCCTCTCTCCAGCATTTTTTCTCACTCTGGCTACTTTCCATCTTGGATTTAGCCATTCTGAACAATTTGCTGTCATATTAATACTCTAGGATGTTTTATTGTCCATATCCTTTGTCATGCCATTCAAACTGTCCCCATTCCCTTTTTGCCATTTTTCCATCTAAACCATTGTTCATCTTTTAAGACCCAGTGTTAACACAATGTCTCATGAAGATTTTTCTAACCACCTCTTTTTCTCTACTTTATGGGAATTGGCCCATCTATCCTTTGTGTACAATGGTAGACTACAACACACACACACTCTTAAAACACTTATACTACTTCATTGCAATTGTGCATTTATATGTCTATCTCCCCTATTAATCTGAAAGATCCTTTACGTCACATATTATGTGTGTTTTATTTCTTTATTTCTGTATCTAGCACAGTAACTACCGCATAGTAAATTTTTTATAAATGCTTGTAAAATCAATATAATTGTTCACTACCAAATGTTGTTTCTTTTAACATTCCAGCAAAGAAAAAATAATTTTGTGGTCATAGAACATGCCAGGAATATACCTACCAGTGAAAAGGACAGCACAATGAACTTTTTTTTTTTCAGTTAGAGAAATTCAAAGCACAAACTCTTTAGTTTGGTTATAATTTTGAGTATTATAAGTTCGGGTGGAAGTACTAGAAAGAGTACTGTATTACATCTGTCTTCAAAATTCTTTTTTGTTTGAGATTATTTATATTTTAAATGTAGATAAAAGTTACAAAAATATAACAAAGAATTCTTATATATTTTCATCTAGATCCCCTAAGTTAACAGCTTCCTATAGCTAGATTAAAAAAAAAAAACTGACAGTAATTTATAGACATGAGGCTTAAATACTTCAAAACAAAACAAAGCAAAACAAAACAAAAAACAAAACAAAAGAGATCTTATAGCACCAAGGCACAGTTATCAGGAAATTAATATTGATACAACGTTATTGTATAATCTATGGATTTAAATTTTACCAGTTATCTCATTAAAGTACTTTTTCTCCTTTTTAAATTAAATGTATTGGGTAACATTGGTTAATAATATATACATTTCAGGGGTACAAATTTACAATACAACATCTGTATACTCCATTGTGTGCTCACCACCCAAAGTCTAGTCTCCTTCTATCCCATTAATTACTTTATAGTGAAAGAAAAAGCATTTCTGGTCCAGGATCCAATTCAGGATCAAACATTGCTTATAGTTGTCTAGTGTCATGTGTCATTTATCTCCTTTAGTATGAAATCGTTCCTTTTTGTGTGCGTGTGGTCTTCGTGATCTTGATATTTTGCAGCATACAGGCCAGTTACTTCACAGCAAGTCCATTGCTTCATTTGATATGAATATTTCCTCATGAATAGATTCAGGTTATGCATTTTTGCTAGGAATACCACAGAGTGATGTGGTGTCTGTCTCAGTGCATCCTACCAAGAAGCATTACTGGTGATACTAACTATAAATATTTTATTAAGGTGGTGTGTGCAAGTTGTCTCCATTGGAAATCACTGTTTTACCCTACACAATTACTATCATACAAAGATGAAGTTATATTTAAGGCTAAACAAAAGAGAGCAAGTTTTTCCAAGTGATCTAATGGGAAATTATTTAGCTCTGTTATTTGACCTTCCTAGAAATTACTTATAAAAACTAGAAGACCATTTAAAATGGCAGTCTTTTGACATTTTTAGTGTTTTAGCTGCAAAATTATTAATAAAAACAAGATATAGCTCTGAATTCCATAGAGCTGAATATTAAAGCCACT
The DNA here is from genome assembly GCF_000325575.1 of Pteropus alecto. Taxonomy (NCBI): domain Eukaryota; kingdom Metazoa; phylum Chordata; class Mammalia; order Chiroptera; family Pteropodidae; genus Pteropus; species Pteropus alecto. Next base: position 852,870 of record NW_006434897.1, read on the forward strand.
CATAAATGAATATTAAAGCCACTCTGCATTCAACAGCCCCTTCCGGGAATGAAGCTTGAATAGCAGCAGAACTGTTGTTTCTCTGATGCTCTATGTATTTGCCTCGCTGTTGGATCATTCTTCAAAAACTCTCTGACAGGAAGATAATATCCTACATTATTAGTCATACTTTATAGTTGAAAGAACAGATTTATGTTTGTGTTGAAGTGATGAGTCTTAACTTCAGCCCTACAGGCCAGTGTCTTCATTCAACTTACATATTTCTTAAAGAGAGAAGTATGCTGAAATTGTGCAGATGATTTCATGCATGTTTACTTGTTTTCTGGAGTTAAGAATCTAGCCTAATAAATAGAATTTTTTAAATTATTCTTTCAAATGTCTCTATTTCATAGTAAATGGATTTTATGCTTAATTACTAGTTTTTTTTTTTGCTTTAGTGAGGCATAGTTGACAAATAAAAATTGCATATATTTTAGGTGTACAACATGATGTTTTGATACAGAGTTGGCCCTCCATATCTGAGGGTTCTGTGTCCAAGGATTCAACCAACCACAAATCGAAAACATTTTTTAAAAATGTTGTTATTGCTGCTGTGTACTGTGTAGTTAGGCTTATGATGACTGTGTCTATACTGAACATGTACAGTACAGATTTTTTCTTATCTTTACTCCCTAAACAATACAGTATAACAATTATTTACATAGTATTTACATTGTAGATTAATTATAAGTAATCTAGATATGATTTAAAGTATACAGGAGGAAGTACATAGATTATAGCAAATACGATAACATTTTGTGTAAGAAACTTGAACATCTGTGAATTTATTTATCTGTGTGTGCAAGAGTCCTAGAGCTAATCCCCCAGAGATATCAAGAGATGACTGTACATGCACACTGTGGAGTGATTACCACAGTTAAGCTAATTAACATATCCATCACTCACATAGTTACTATTTTTTGTGTGTAATAGGAACATTTAAGATTTACTCTTTTAGCAAAATTTAAGTATACTATTAGCTGTCTTCACCATGTTATATATTAGATCTCTAGAACTTATTTATCTTGCATAACTGAAACTTTATACCCTTTGACCAACATCTTCCCATTTCTCTCACCCCCCAGCCCCTGGCAACTACCACTCTACTCTCAACTCTCAAAGTCTGTGAGTTTGACATTTTTAGATTCTGCAGATAGGTATGATCATGCAGTACTTGTTTCTCTATGACTGGCTTGTTTCACTTTGCATAATGTTCTTCAAGTTCATCCATGTTGTCACAAATGACAGGATTTACTTATTTTAAAGGCTAAATAATATTACATTGTATATGTATATACTACATTTTCTTTATCCATTCACCTGTTGACAGATAATTAAGTTGATTCCTTGTTTTGGCTATTATGGGTAATGCTGCACAAAACATGGGAGTGCACATATCTCTTTGCAATACTGATTTTATTTCCTTTAGATACATACCCAGAAGTGAGTTTGCTGGATCATATAGTATTTTAAATTTTTTGAGGAACTTCCATACTGTTTTCCATAATGGCTGTACCAAGTTACATTCCTACCAAAGGTATACAAGGGTTCCCTTTTCTGCACATCCTTGTCAACACTTATCTTTTGTCTTTTTTATAATAGTCATTCTAACACATATGAGGTGATATCTCCTGGTTTGACTTGCATTTCCCTGATGATTAGTGATGTTGAGCATTTTTTTATATACCTATTGGCCATTTGTATGTCTTCTTTTGAGTAATGTCTATTGAGGCCCTTTGTCTATTTTAAAATCAGGTTATTTTCTTGCTACTGAGTTACTTGAGTTCCTTATATATTTAGGATATTAATTCCTTATCAGATGTATAGTTTGCAAATATTTTCTTTTATTCTGTAGATTGTCTCTTCACTTTGTTTCTTTCCTTTGCTAAGCAAAACCTTCTTAGTTTGATGCAATCTCTTTGTATATTTTTGTTTTGGGTGCCTGTGCATTTAGGATTATATCCAAAAAAATCATTGCCCAGATTATGTGAATAAATTTTTTCCCTATGTTTTCTTCTAGTTGTTTCCCAGTTTTAGGTTTTACATTTAAGTCTTTAATACATTTTGAGTCAATTTTTTGTGTATAATGTGAGATAATGTCCAATTTCATCCTTTTGCATGTGGATATCCAGTTTTCCAACACCATGTATTGAAAATAACTGTCCTTTCCCCATTGTGTGTTCTTGGTACCCTAGTGGAAGATGAATTCACTATAAAAGCATTGAGTTATTTCTGGGCTCTCTATTCTCTTCCATTGGCCTATATGTCTGTTTTTATGCCAATACCATACAGGATATGTGATACCTTCAGTTCTGTTCTCACTGTTCAAGATTGCTTAGGCTATTTGGGGTCTTTTGTGATTCTACATAAATTTTAAGGTTGTTTTTTCTATTTCTGTGAAAAAATGCCATTGAAATTTTAGTACGGATTGCATCAAATATGTTGATCTCTTTGGATAATAAGGATGTTTTAACAATATCAAATCTTCTAATTAATGAACATACTATATCTTCCCATTTGTGTATTTTTTAAGTTCCTTCGTCAATGTCTTATAGTTTATAATGTACAGATCTTTTACCTCTTCGATTAAATATTCCTAGGTAATTTTTTTTGATGCTATTGTAAATGACATTGTTTTCTTAATTTCTTTTTTGAATAGTTTTTTGTTAGTGCATAGAAATGCAACTGATTTTTGTATACTGATTATGTATTCTACAATTTTACTAAATTTTTTTATTCTGACAGTTTTTTGGTGGAGTCTTTAGGGTTTTCTATGTATAAGATCATGTCATCTATAGACAGAGACTGTTTTACTTCTTTTCCTATTTGGATGCCTTTATTTTTTTTTCTCACCTGTTTGCTCTGGCTGCAACTTCCAGTCCTATCTTGAGTAGAATTGGTAAGAGTGGGCATCTGTGTTTTGTTCTTGATCTGAGAGGAAAAGCTTTCAGCTTTTCACCATTGAGTTTGATGTTATCTGTGGACTTGTCATACATATATGGCCTTATTGTGTTGAAGCACCTTCCTTTTATACTAGATTTGTTGAGTTTTTACCGAAAGGATGTTGAATTTTGTCAAATGCTATTTCTTCATCTATTGAGATGACTGTATGATTTTTATCCTTCATTCTATTAATATGTTGTATCACATTTATCGATTTGCGTATGTTGAATCATCTTTGTATCCAAGGGCTAAATCACGCTTGATCATGGTGTATAATCTTTTAATGTGCTGCTGAATTCAGTTGAAGATTTTTGTATTTATATTCATCAGGTATATTGGCCTGTAATTTTCTTTTCTTGTAGTGTCCTTCGCTGGCTTGGTATCAGGGTTATGATGACCTCATAAAATAAGGTTGGACATATTTCTTGCTCTTCAGTTTTTTGGAAGAGCTTGATAAGCATTGGCACTCTTCCTTAAATATATGTAGAATTCATGAGTGAAGCAAGCCATCAAGTCCCGGCTTTTTTTGGTTGGGGGTTTTTGATTACTGATTCAATCTTCTTACTTGTTATTGGTCTATTTATGTTTTTTATGTCTTCATAATTTAGTCTCAGGTTGTGCGTTTCTAGAGTTTATCCATTTCTTTTATTTTTTAAAAAATTTATTTATTTAAATTAGTTTCAAGTATACAGTGCATTCAAGTATACAGTACAGTATATAGTTCATAAAACAATCCCTCTAATTGCTCCCTCCCTCCTCTGGCCCTCCACGTAGCCATCATATTATCCATTTCTTATAGGTTATTTAATTTGTTGGTATATAATTGTTTGTAGTAGTTTCTTATGATCCTTTGTATTTCTGTGGTATCAGTTGCAATGTCTCCTCCTTCATTTATAATTTATTCATTTGAGTATTCTCTCTTTTTTTTAGTCTAAGTAAAGTTTTGTCAATTTTGCATATCTTTTAAAAAAACAACTTCTAGTTTTATCTTTTCTATTGTTTTTCTGGTCTCTGTTTCATTTACTTCTGCTTTGATCTGTAGTATTTCCTTCCTTCTGCTAACTTTGGGCCTAGAATTTCTTCTTTTTCTCGTTCCTTAAGGTGTAAAATTAGGTTGTTTATTTGAGATTTTCCTTTTTTCTTACATAGGCATTTATTGCTATAAACTTCCCTCTTAAAGCTTCGTTTACTACATCCTGTAAGTTGGAATGCTATTTCCTTTTTTGTCTTAAGTTTTTGTTTTGTTTTGATTTCTTGTTTGTTCAGGAGGATGTTATTTAATTTCTACATATTCATAAGTTACTAATTTTCCTTCTGTTGTTTATTTTTAGTTTCATACCATTATGATTAGAAAAGATATTTGGTGTGGTTTCAATCTTAAATTTGTTAAGACTTGTAGCATAGAGCTAACATGATCTATCTTGGAGAGTGTTCCATGTGTGCTTGCAAGGAATGTTTATTTTTCAGCTGTTGGATAGAATGTTATATATATATCACTTGGGTCCATTGGTCTATAGTGTTGTTCAAGTCCCATTTTAAAAATTTTCTGTCTGGTCGATCTATCTATTAATGAAGGTAGAGTAGTGAAGTCCCCTACTATTATTGTATTGCTGTCTATTTCTCCATTCAGTTCTGTTAATATTTACTTTATATATTTAGTTGCTCTAATGTTGGGTGCATCTTCTTGATAAATTGACCTCTTTATTATTATAAAATGATTTTCTCTGTTTCTTGTGACAGTTTTTGACTTAAAGTCTATTTTGTTTGATATAAATAGAACCACCCCTTCTGTCTTTTGTTTACCATTTGGATGGAATATCTTTTTCCATCCTTTTAGTTTCAATCTGTGTACATCCTTAAAGCTAAGGTGAGTCTTTTGTAGGCAGCATATAGGTTGTTTTGTTTTGTTTTGTTTTTAAATTCTTTCAGTCATTCTATGTCTTTTGATTGGAGAATTTAATCATTTATATGTAAAGTAATTAATGGTAGGTAAAGATTTACTATTGTCATTTTGTTAATGGTTTTCTGACTGTTTTCCTTTGTTACTTTCTTTCTCTCTTGTTGTCTTCCTTTGTGATTCGATGATTTTTTTGTAGTGGTATGCTTTGAGAATCATGCACTTCCGGGTACAATACTTCATTCCTTCACTAGACTTCAGCTACTGAAGACACCTTTCATATTAGGATGCCCTTTAGCATGGCACTGTACAACACAGAGATAGCTTCCTGCAATAGTTTGCTAGGACTACCATAACAAAGTACCACTGACTGGGTGGTTAAAACAATAGAAATTTATTTTCTCACAATTCAAGAGGCTAGAAGTTTGAGATCAGTGTGTCGGCAGAATTGATTCCTTCAGAGGCCTTTCTCTCGGCTTTTAGATGGCCATCTTCCTCCATTGTCTTCACAAAGCCTTCCCTCTGTGTGTGTGTCTATGTCCTAATCTCCTCTTATTACAAGAACATCATTCATATTGGATCAGGGCCATCCATATGACCTCATTTTACTTTAATTACCTCTTTAAAGGCCCTATCTTCAAATATATAGTCACATTCTGAGGTACTGGGGGTTAGGACTTCAAAATATGAATTTTCAGGAAAGACAATTCAGCCCATAATACTGCTCTTCCAATTCCACTGCCTTGGTACAAAAAGTTCTTGGTTATTCTACCAACTATATAGGATGTAAATGAAGGTATCAAGCATCCTAAAATACTTTACTAGACTTTACAATACATATTTAAATGTGTTTAATTTTTTAAAGGCAATCATGTACAGGATTCTCAATGATTAGAAAATTATGTTTGGGAAACATTAATTTTTAAAGTAAAGATTGCTCCAAGGAAAATATCTGTTTTCTCTTTTTATATGCTTGAAGGTAACTTAACTATAAAGAGCTTTTACATTCTGAACTAAAAAAAAAAAAATTTTTCAGGAAAAATTCTAAACCAAAACTCAGTGTAAAGTTTTCCTAGTGTAAAAATGTAATAATCCAAGTGCTCTTATCTCATTCTTCTATAATAGTGATTTAAGTGTAAAAAAATGACCAAATGTTTTATAAGGGACTTCCTTGCCCTTTGGAATACAATCAATTAGGACAGGTTAGATTATAGTGCAGTGAAAACAGCTCCCAAACCTCAGTGGCTTAAAATAATGAGTTGATTTTGTGTACATGCTATTAGATTAAAACACATGAAATTACCAGTATTTAAACATTTTTGAGGTAGAGATACTGCAAGTGTATATAAATAAACCTAAACCATATTAGCCACAGATTACTCCTTGTTGTCCTTACTGAAGGGTACCATTTTACTGGGGTTCCACCAACCAGGATGTTGCTGATTACTTTGGCAGAAGAAAAAGTACATAAGAAAGTTCACACCTTCTACTTACACTCAGATATTATTGGTAAAAAAAAAAAGTCAGAAGGCTATATCTAACTTTAGTGGGGTGGGAAAATGCTATCCATATGCCAGGAAAAAGGAGAACTTGAAATATTGGTGACTACCAAATCTCGTATTATATGTCAATGTCAATAATAATGATTCTTTTATATAATTTTCTAGTTTTTCCATGCATGATAGAACCTATTTTTAAAAATTTACAAGGCTCAATTTTGCAAGTGATTGTTTTTGTTTTTATGTACTGTAAAAATTGAAACACCCTAGATGTTGTTAATCCCAGATTAATCAGATATTATTTAAATAGGCTTTGTCACAGAGCTTCAAAAACAGTTTTTTTAGACCTTCCTATTGTTAAAACAGTAGGCACCTAATAATTCCTCAATAATGTGTCATGTTCCCCTAATATGTGTAATGTAATTCGTATGCTAAGGACATTTTTTCAAACTTTTTGGGTCTAGAATTTGAATTTCACAAAAGACATGGAAGAAATCATGTTTCAACAGTTTCTTTACTTTCATTTATCTTATCCTAAACTATAATGTAATATAATATATTTATGATATATATGTTTAATGATAAAATAGGTGACATCTTTATTAAACTGACTGGTCTTATTAACCAGATTAGAAGGTACTAGTCTAGTGAAATTCTAGTTCTATTTTGTATTTTTTGAAATAATTTTTTGATTTTTCAATTACAGTTGACATACAATATTATATTAGTTTCAGGTGTACAACATAGTGATTAGACATTTATACAACTTATGAAGTGATTCCCCTGATAAGTCTAGTACCTATCTGACACCATGCATAGTTATTACAATATTATTGACTATATTCATTATGCTGTGCTTTACATCCCCATGACTGTTTTTATACCTGGCAATTTTCATATCTTAATCCCTTCCACCTTATCACCCATTTCCCCAACACCCTTCCTATCTGGCAACCATCAAAATATTCTCTGTATCTATGAATTTCTGTTTATTTTTTTTCGATTCCACATATAAGTGAAATCATGTGGTATTTGTCTTTGACTTACTTCACTTAACGTTATACCCTCTCGGTCTCTGCATGTTGGCTGAGTAATATTCCATTGTATATATATACCACCTCTGCTTTATCCGTTCATTTGTCAAGGACACTTAGGTTGCTTCCGTATCTTGGCTATTGTAAATAATGCTGCAATGAAAGCTCGTGTTTTTTTTTCCATGAGTTTCATAGTTTTAGCTCTTACATTTAGGTCTTGGAACAATTTTTAGTGAAATTTTTATATAGTGTGAAGTAAGTGTCTAACTTTATTCTTTCACAAGTGGATGTACAATTGTCCCAACACCATTTGTTGAAAAGGCTATTTTTTACCCCTATTGAATTGTCTTGAGACCCTAGCTAAAAATCAATTGACAGTAAATGTGAGGGTTTATTTCTGGACTCTCAATTCTATTTCATTAATCTATGTGTATATACATATACCAATACCACATTGTCTTGATTGCTGTAGCTTTGTAATAAGTTTTGAAATTAATTATGAGTCCTCTAACTTTTTCTTTTGCAAGCCATTGTTTTGGCTACTTTGGGTTCTCTGAATTTTAGAACCAGCTTGTCATTTTCTGAAAAAACTGCCGCCTGGATTTTCGATAGGGAGATTGCCATCTTTATAACATAAAGTCTTCTGATCCATGAACATATGATGTCTTTCCATTTCTTTATTTATTTATCCTTTAAAATTTTTTTAACAATGATGTGTAGTTCCGAGAGTATGAGTTTTAGACTTTTTTGTTAAATTTACTCCTATTTTATTTTTTTGATGCAATTAAAAATAAAATTATTTTCTTAATTTCATTTTCAGTTTGTTCTAAAACTGTATTGCTACTGTATGAAAATATAATTGATTTTTATATGGGTCTTATATCTTACAATCTTGCAGAACTTGTTTATTAGTTTTAATTGTTTGTTATTAGATTCCCTAAGATTTTTTATATAGAAGATGATAATTTCTGCAAAGAGATAGTTTCACTTCTTCATTTCCAATCTAGATGACTTTTATTGCCTCATTGCCTTTTCTAGAACCTCCAGCACAATGTTGAATAGAATTGTCAATAGCAGACATCCTTGTCTTGTTTCTAATCTTAGGAGAAAAACATTCAGTCTTTCACCACTAAGTATGTATGAGTTTTTTATAGGTGCTGTAAATGACCTTTTAAAGAATTTATAATTGTTACATTCCTCTCTTACACAGTTGCATTACCTAAATACAATAGTATAATTGAATTTGATAAAACCAAAGTAAACATTAAGCAAGAAATAGGGTTACATCTTCTGGTTTCATCTATAACTACTAGTCATCTTCATCTTTGTGCTTGCACTGTCCATAACCTATACCAAGCAAACTGACCCACCATTGGACTCTGCTGTCTCAGGAGCCATATTTAGTATTGTGGCCATCATCCTTGTGCTTTCCCCATCCTCCAGCCTCATTTGTTGGACTGGAATAACCATCTGATTCAGGAACAACTAATCCTTAGGCAAGATAGTAATCTTTACCCTCTAAGGCCGGATTCAAAAAGATTAATTTGACAAATTGAATTGTCTTTCTTGTGAATTGGTCTTAAGGAACAAATAAACAATTTGTCAGTTACTGGGAGAAGCTTTAGCTGAAAATTTATGAGACAGAATCAGGGCTTGGGAGGCCATAATGGACCACATGGGGAAGTAGAAATTATAATCAAGCAGAAGCAGTTATTAAAGCAGGATAGAAGAAGAAGATGCATAGATATAACTGAGTAATACTAATAGCTGAGTGGTAGAGGAAAGATTTTTGAACTCCTGCATCTGGAGTTTCTAAAATGAGCTTGAATCTAAAGCCAATCTCCAGTTCCAGTTCTTGGATTTCCATGAAGTCCTTGTTTCCTTATTTCTCCATATGAGCTAATTTGAAGTGATCTTTGTTGCTTGTAACTAAATGAAATAACTAAAAACAGTCAGCATAAACATTTGACAATAATTTTTTTTCCTCAAGTGTCCTGAACTCTAAAGAGAAAGACATAGGAAAAGAGAATGGAAATGATTTGGGGGCTAGTAAAAGATGACACCTGTGTTGCTCAATGTTGTTGCTATTGTTAGAAATGTGATTAGTATTGACTAAATAATTTCTATTTAGGAGAAATATTTGGTAAAGTGGTAATGATGATATTGTTAAAATGACAGTATTATACTTGATAAATTCAAGTATAAGGCATTTAGGAAGAAACTTTGTTAATGGGGAACATACCCTAAGGATTTGAAATGTCATGGTGGCAATACCACTTTCAGATGACATAAATGGCACGAGGCTGTGTCTTGGCAGCTGGCAAATGATTTCAGATGAAGAATAAAGTAATTGTGAAGATGAGGTAAATAAAATGATTAAGATTAATTGGAATGAGATTTAAACAGTAATGACTGCTATTTAGTCTGTGTGAACAACTGAAGTATAGGCTATAATTTTTCCCTGCTGAATTTGAATAAGCCTACTCAGCTGCCAAATAAAGTTAAAGACTGTAAATGGGAAATAGGAAGAGCTAATGATGGGATGAGTTAGTATCTAATTAAGATTAGGGGCAATTTTTGACCTTAGAGGAGTATATATGATGTTAATGGAATATTTTGGTATTCAATTGGGAAACAGATAAGGTCTAATTCCATGGATAGGATCAGAATTATAGTGATTGAGGTGTGGGGCTTACATTCATTTATTGGACAGTAATCATGCCTTGTTAATTATAGCAAATATACTAAAATATGCTGCTGCTTTTGTTGATTTTGGATGGTGATTTGGGGTAGGGGGTTAATTTTTAGGCTTACTCAAGCTAATGCTCATGAAGAGCCAAATATAGGATCTAGAATTAAACTAAATAAAACAATTATCACACAGGTGAACTTTATTATAGAAAAGATAGGGTATAGACGAACATTTAAGAGTGTAGAGTCAACAGGATATCACTTAAATGTAGTGGAATATGGAGGCATGGAATTTTTGCATTCTCTCATCCAGATTTGAGTCCTAAAATTTATTCCTTCAAATTTATTCCTTCAAAGTAACTCTTATCATTCATATTTATGACTGCATATTGTAGTAATCAAAGTTCTCCAGAGAAACAGAACCAATGGCATATATGTAGATATATAGGAGGAAAATTATTGTAGAAATTGGCTCATGTGAATATGGAGGACAAAATAGTCCTATGATCTGTCATCTAAAAGCCAGAGAACTGAGAAAGCTGGTGGTATAATTCAATCTGAGTCTGAGAGCCAGAGAACATGGAGCCCTGATGTTCCAGTGAGAGCAAATTCCTTTTCCTCCACCTTTGGATTCTGTTCACGTCCTCACTGGACTGGATGATTCCCACCCACATTGGTGATGGAGATCTTTCTTACTCTGGATTTACCACCTATTCAACAATACAGCTAGAAATAATGTCTTACCAGCTATCCGAGCATCTCTTAGCTCAGTCAAGTAGACACATAAAGCTAACTGTCACATACATTCATGTTATTGTAAGGAAGTTTGAGATATGTTAAAAAATACCCAATTTGTTTAAGGTGGAGAAAGTATATTCTCCAAGTAGAGATTTGATTAAACTCATGGAATTATGGTGTATGTCTTTATATGGCTAATTATTGGTAATTATAGAGTTTGATATAAAATGCTTTTGGAAAAATATTAATGTATTTATTGAAAGTTATATTGCCCTAATCTACTAATAAAACATTTCAGGTTCATGCAAAGAATTTTTTATATAACCTGAAATAAATTTACTTACAGTTCTGGTGTGATTATGGTTGCTTAAGTAGGGATGTAGATAAATTCTATCATTATGAGAGATTAAGAGGAATATTAAATTCTTTAGTTAAGTTTGATCTGATGAAAATAAGGAGGGAGAAGAATTATAGTAAACAATACAGGAGATTGGTGACTTGTTAAGCTTCAGTAAGATATTTCTTAGTTTGTTGAGTTTATCTAGATGAGAGAATAAACTGACAGATTAGATGTAGTGAATATGAATAGGAGCTTCCAATTTATATTTATAATTGGCTTGGATTTGAGTAGATGAGTCAGAACAATACTTCAAAGTCAGAATAAATGGGAGGTTAGGAACTTCGAAATTGATATTGGAAGCTGTGAAAGTATGGAAAAAAAAAAAACCATAGTTATTCTTCCTTTGTTGATACTAGCTTTCCACACAATTCTTTAGCACAATACATAAAATCTTTCTAGCCTTATCAAACATCTTGCCATGCCCCAATATTCTTAATGAAAAATGAAGCAATTTGGGTAGCAGCAATTGTATAACATAGGAGGTACACTGGAACTTCTAAACCTCAAGTGTCATTGTGAAAAGCAATAATTTTGAATATTAGCACTCTTTAGTTCTCCAAAAGCTTTGTGCAAACATATGCAATAATGGATTAAAACATGAATAAAATGGTAGTGAAGTCTAATAGCTCTAAAACCACACTTCTTTGCAGCATTAACTGAACCAAATACTTATAGAAAAAGTAGTTGGTTGAGACCAACCCTTTCAAAGGAAGTAAACAATCTGGTTATTTCTATCAGCATTTCTGAGTGCCTATTATGTGAAAATACTGTGGTAAGAGCTATAGAACAGGCATTTTTCAACTACTTCTTTTTCTAAAACCTCCCCATCATATCAGCCACAAGTCCTATAAATTCTACCTCTTTATCTTAGCCTTGACTTAAATCCTTGCTTGCATGCAGTTCCACCCTCATTACTGATCTTGCTTGCTCATCCTTCTATAACTTATCTTCCATCTTCCCTCCACAGCTATCTTTCTAAAACACCAGTTAGGTCACATTACCAGCCAGCCTAAATTTATTCAGAATTAATTTCAAAGTCCTCTGCATGGCATAAGCCCTTCTTATTCTTATCTTGGTTTCTCTAGCCTTATTTCTCACCACATATTCTCATGTACCTTATGTTCACACATAACAAGCTACTTGCAGTTTTTCAAAATGACCTAACATCTCTGCCTTCCCTCTGTGTATCCTTTCCAGGTTCATTTCATCTGAGAAGCACCCACGTTTCCTCTCCCCTCCTTACTCTTTACTCTTTTCTCTTTCTTTCCCCAGTGTGAATTAATCACATCTCCTCTGGGCATCCATAGCACCCACTCATACATCTATCATAATGCTTTCCATATTGACTTGTAATTGGTTTAACTATTTGTATTTAACACTGGACCACAAAAGCTATTTCTTTCCTTTCTATTTCCTTAGTAGTTGGCACAATGTTTGGCTCATATTATGGACTCATTAAGTGGTCATATGTGACTTAATCAGTCAAATCTACCTCCTAAATATCTCTCCTTTGGGTCTTTTCTTCTCCATCACTTCCACCATTGTCTTAACTCAGGTCCTCATTGCTCACCTGGATTCTTAAAACAACCTTTGTCACCATTGTTTTTAGTCCTGCCCAGTAACAGTTCATTCATTTTTTTTCTGTTATAGGTTCTCTACTGTGTATTTTTTTTAAATACGGGTATTGGGGTAACATTGGTTAATTTAATTATATAATTTTCAGGTATACATTATAATTTGACGTCTGTATATTCTATTGTGTGTTTACCACCCCAAATCCAGTTTCCGTCAGCTACCGTATCTTTTATCCCCTTTATTCACATCACCTTTCCCCTCCCCTCCCCCTATATTTGACCCTCTTTACCTTATCTTCCCCCTCCTCCCCCACCCTCTACCCTCTGGTAACCACTAGACTATAGTCCATGTCTATGAGTCTCTGTTTGTCCTCTTCATTTGTTGCTTTTAGGTTTATATCCCACATATAAGTCATATCATGTGATTTTCAACTTTTTCTGTCTGGCTTATTTCACTTAGCATGATTATCTCGAGGTCCATCCATGTCGCAAATGGCAATATTTCATCTC
>NW_006434897.1:869326-881256 GCF_000325575.1 Pteropus alecto
ATTTGTTTTTTCTATTGTCTTTTTGTTTTCAATTTTATTTAATTCTGCTCTAATTTTGATTATTTCCTTCTTTCTGATGATTTAGGGTTTCATTTGTTCTTTTTCTCGTTTTTTGAGATAGGCCTGTAATGATATGAACTTTACTCTTATTACTGCTTTTTCTGTGTCCCAAAAGTTTCGATATGTTGTTCTTTCTTTTTCATTTCTTTCTATTTATCTTTTGATCTTTTTATTTCTTCTATGACCCAGTTATTCTTCAGTAGCATGTTGTTTAATGTCCACGTATTTGTGGTTCATCCCGCTTTCTTTTTACAGTTGATTTCCAACTTCAAAGCCTTATGATCAGAGAATAGGGTTGGTGTGATTTCAGTTCTCTTATATTTGCTGAGGCTAGTTTTGTGTCCCAGCATGCAGTCAATCTTTGAGAATGCTCCATGTACACTACAGAAAAATGTATAGCAGCTGTTTTGGGATGAAAGGCTCTGTAAATGTCAATTATGTCCAATCGGTCTATTGTGTCATTTAAAGACGTTATTTCCTTATTGATTTTCTGTTTGGACGATCTGTCCATATCTGACAGTGGGGTATTTAGGTTCCTTACTGTGGTAGTGTTTTGGTCAGTGTTTCCCTTTAGTTCTCTTAGTAATTGCTTTATATATTTCTGGAGCTCCTAATTGGGAACATAGATATTAATAAGTGTTATGTCTTATTGATGCATGATTCCTTTTATCATTATGAATTGTCCCTCAGTATCTTTCTTTACCATTTTTATTTTGAACTCTGTTTCGTCTGATATTAGTACCACTACTTCCATTTTTCTCTGAATGCCATTTGCTTGAAATATCATTTTCCACCCTTTCACTTTGTGTCTATATTTGTCTTTAGAGCTGAGATGTGTCTCTTGGAGGCAGCATATGGTTGGGATTTGTTTGTAGATCCATTCTGCAACTCTGTGCCTTTTTACTGGTGAGTTCAGTCCATTTACATTTAGGGTGATTATTGAAGTATGAGGTCTTCTTATAGCCATTTTATCTTTTGCTTTCTGGTAGCTCGGTGTTTCCATTGCTTCCTTGTCCTTGCGCTTCTGTTTTCTTAAGTTTGGTTGGCTTTTGTGGGTTTTCCCTCTCGTTTTTCTTGTTTTATGTTATATACTTCAGTTCTAAATCTTCTATATGTGGTTAACATTATGAATATGTAAAGGATAGTTATATATATATATACAGTTGTCCATTTTCTTCTGCACGTGCCTTATCTCCATTCCCCTTGGCGAATTTAGATCTTTGAATCCTCCTCTTTTCAGTCATTGTTATCTCATTTTGTCCTTTTGTATGCTGAACGTGCATACTATCTTGCTATAGCAATTCTCTTCTTATAATTTAAGCTTATAATGCCCTGTTCTTAGTAAGGGTTGCACTCCTCTGCTTCTATTTGCTTGATAGTCACTTTACTCCTAATTATGGTTTTTTTTGTTTTTTTTTTTTTGTCATTTTGTTTTAGGGGAGCTGACCCCTTTCAGTATTTCCTGTAGTGCAGGCCTTGTCGTGGGGAATTTCCTCAATTTTTGTATGTCTGGAAAGGTCTCAATTTCTCCTTCATATCTAAGGAGGGCTTAGGGATACATTATTCTGGTAGTTCCTTTTACTTAATAGTTTAAATATTTTATTCCTTTCCTTTCTGGCTTGTAAGGTTTGCACTGAAAAGTCTGAGGATAATCTAATGAGTTTTCCTTTATACGTTACTGTTTTCTTCTCCCTGGCTGCCCTGAGAATTCTATCTTTGTCATTGATTTTTGATAACTTATATACAATGTGTCTTGGTGAAGGCCTTTTGGGGGTGAGATAATTGGGTGTTCTGTTGACTTCTTGAATTCCAAGTTGCAGCTCATTCCTTAGATTTGGGAAATTCTCACCCGCTATTCGTCTGAGAATGCTTTCTAGTCCCTGCTCCTTTTCCTTGCCTTCGGTAATGCCCATTATTCTTATGTTTCCTTGCCTGATGGTACCAGCTAGTTCTTGTATTTCTCTGTCATTATTTTTCGTTCTTCGGTTTCTCTCTTCTCCTTTCTGTCTTATTTTTTCTCTTCCTTTCTGAAATGCCTTGTCACCTTTGTTGTTCATGGTGTTTAATGGATTATTTTTCTGCCTAGGCATTAATGGAAATGTATTCTGCTTTTTTTCCAGAAAGAAAATTTATTATAAAAAGTTCTCTCTTTAGCCTGCTGCAAAGAAGGTACTTTCTTTTGGTTTCCAGTAGGTGGCGTCTAAGCCTCTTGGATCTCTGTCTATATAAAGCCTTAATAATGCCTTTATATAATGCCTTTATTTTCTTGTAGACGTTTAATCACGCTTGCTACCCTCAGTTTCAGTCCCTATCAGTGTTAGCTACAGTTTTGGTAGCATTTGCTCAGATTCCCCTGGGGCTCTGTGGTGTTCGGTCTGGGAGGGTATGGGGGAAGGGGTCTTCTGGGTTGGAGGTTGGGAGCTGCAGCTCAGTCTTCGTTTTGCAACTACGGCTGGTAAATTCAACTGTTGTTTTTCTGCCATCCAGCTTTTCTGCTTTCTGCACTGATGACTGGGCCCTACTGCCAGCTGCATGGAACTTACAAACTCTCCCAGGCAGGGCTGTTCAGGGAACTCACTGTACCTTCTCCTCTCCCCCTCTTCTCACAGGTAGTTCCAGTGGCTGCGAGAGGCAGCTTCTTTATTTCTCTCAGTCCACCGCCTGACACCCGGGTTTCTGACCTGTGGTAGCTCTTATACCAGATCCCATGCTCAGATGTGCTGGTATGCAGTTTGGGTGTTTTTTGTTGAGTTTTAGATGTTCAGCTTATTGTTATTTCAAGGGGAAAAATCTGAGGACGTCTCTCACTCCACCATGTTTCTCCAAACCAATACTGTGTGTTTTGTTTTAAAATATTTTCTCAGTTAGGCTGTTAAATATGATATTGTTTTGTTAGGTAGCTAGTCAGACATGAATGACAAGGGAAACAAAAGAATACAGGCCCAGCCTAGAGACTACCCAAAGAACACCCCAATGAATTCTGGATCTCATTCTTCATACTGTCATTACTAACATAATTTTTCGAAACAGAGTGTAGAATAGTGATTATGAGGAGCTGGTGGGGGAGGGGACTGGGGAGATGCTGGTCAAAGAGTACAGACTTTCCATTAGAAGTTGAATAGTTCTGGGAAATCTAATGCACGGCATTGCAATTATAAATAACAGTAATGTACTATGTACTTGAAAGTTGCTAAGAGAGTAAATCTTAAATGTCCTCACTATAGAAAAGGAATGCTAATTATTTGAGATAATGGAAATGTTAGCTAAAACTGTGGTGGTAACATTTTGCGACAGATAAGTATATTGAATTAGCATGTTCCACACCTTAAAGTTACACAACGTTATATATTAATTATATCTCAATAAAGTTAGGGGAAAAAGCAATAAAGTCCAACTCCTTAGCAAAGCAGCCAAACGCTTTCAATATAGGGGTCTTGTTGCCTTTTCTAGTCTCATCATCCACCATGACATAGTCAGTGCAGCCCCACACTGCACTCTAAAGTGCCTTTTTCTCAAGCCTCTTTCTTTGCACACTTGATTAGCTTTACTAGTGCTTTTAGCTCCCTACCCGTCCACTGCTAACTTCTAATCATCCTTTAAGAGACACATCCACTCAGAAGCACTTGCTGCCATACCCAAACCTCCCTTGTCCCTACACCCACTGTTGTAATGGTTTGTTTTCTGGTCTTTTTCCCATGTAATTCTTTAATGACAAGGACTTTGTCCTGTCATTTGTCCAATTATTGACCGATAAATGTTTATTGAACAAGTAAATTAAGGACATATTTGATACAAGTAGATATATTAAACTGGAATTCTATTTACTTCTCTGTTTCCAGTGATAATTGCTTTAAAAAACTTTTTGTTGGTCTAAGAACTCCCAGTGGGTTTTAGGCTCTCAGTTCAACAACAGGCTTAAAACAGAAGTGTCATATTCACATTAGTTCTAAGAAACATTTTTTGAATACTGGCTATATTCCAGCTAATACACTATATTTCTAGAGCTGATTTTGTTTTCCTTAGCTGTATGGTCTTGAAATTACTCTAATTGAACCTTCTCTGACCACTTTGAATTTCCTTCATTTAAAACATTAGTAACCCTTTTTCAACCTAGTGTTTAACAACAAACCAAATAAGCAGCCTTGTTAATCTACTCTTTCAGTTCAAGCACAAAAATATTAAATGATATTAGCAAATGAATGACCTCTGGTTGCTGCCTTTTGATCCCTCTTGCCAGTGTGATAGTAAATCAGTGACAATTTTTGTGCTTTCGTGTCTAATCTGTTGTGTTTCTACTTAGTAATAACATGAATGTTGTTTTATTTCTTTGCTATTCACCTCTTGCTTTGCCGTCCAGTTTTTAACAGCAAACCGGTACTGATCCATGGCCCGGGGATTGGGGACCTCTGCATTATGTGACCTACATTTTGGAAATGGATCTACAAGCAATTTGTCAAATTGTACAACTGCTTTATGTCTCTATAAAATATTTATATAGTAGTAACTATAGTATGCCTGACTCAGGAATACCATAGAAATAGATGGGTTTTTGACTAGAGTGCTTGTTGTAGTTTCCTAGGGCTGCTGTAATAAGGTACAACAGACTGGGTGGGTTAAACAACAGAAATGTCTTACATTCTAGAGGCTAGAAGTCCGAGATCAAAGTGTTGATAGGTTTTGTTTCTTCTGAGGGACATGAAAGAAAATCTGTTCCATGCTTCTTACCTAATTTTTAGTAGCCTTAAACATTCTTTGGCCTGTAGATGGTATCTTCCCTGCATCTTCATATACTCTTCCCTTTGTATATATCTCAGCGTCCAAATGTTCCCTTTTTATAAAGACACAGTCATATGGAATTAGGGCCCATCCTAATGACTTCATCTTTCTTTTTAATTTTTAAATTTTTTATTTTATTTATTTAATTTTTTTATGGTGACATTGGTTAACGAAATCTAGTAGGTTTCAGCTGTACACTTTAACAGTAAGGCTTTCATCTTAACTTGATCATCTGCAAAGACCCTATTTTAAGGTCACATTCACAGGTACTGGGAGGGGGGTTTAGGACTTCAACATGTATTTTAAGAATACATTTTAAAGACTATTATAAAACATAGAAATAAGATAGAAGATAGCTCTTCCTTTACATTTTCCAAGGTTTATGAATGGTAACTTCCAAATCCCAGCCGTCTCAAGCTCTTTGATTGTTTCTGTGGTTCTAAACATAAGCCTATCATATATGTTCTCGACAGAGGTTTGTACAATGAATGAAAGATACTTTCCTGAAAATATAATTCACAATGTACATCCCTAAACTGCAAGTGATATGGTTTGGAAAACTTCAGTAATCCTTTCAGTGCACCAACAGACTCCTGGTGTTTTTAGATTTATTATTAAGTCTCTCTTTAATAATAAAATTGACATTCAAGGAGGTGCAGTTATTATTTAAGGATACAATTCACAATCTTGACAAAATACTGTAAGATTTATGTCATATGGTTTGCTTAGTGAGTTTATCGGTAGACTGTACAGCTTGAAGAATATGGTAGCAAGTTATGCCTCCTGGAGTCCAGCTGGTTTTGCTTTTTTCATATGTACAGACTGCTTATATTAACTATTTATCTTGAAATGGGGGATGCAGGAAGGGATAAGGAAGATGGTGAAAAGGAATACAGATGGTTCAGCATCAGCTAGTTATCACCACTGGAAGAAACAAACTGCCAAGTCCTCTCTACTTCTGCCAATGCATTTTTTACCTTTAAAGAATTCTATAATGCTTTCATCATCATATTCTGAAATAATGTAGCTTTGGTGCTCCAAATTTACTTTCTCGGAGTAGATTAAGTATTGAGAGGATGATACTCATATCCTTAAAATCGAAGAATCATAGAATACCAGAACTTTGAACTAGAAGTAACCTTATGTATCAGTTGGTTCAAAGTTCCAACCTAGTGCACAGAACCTTCTGCAGCATCCTGCAAATGTGATTTGTGCTATTTTTAAATGTGAAGAAATGAACTATAACTGACATTTTATGACATAATGTTAAATAGTAAATACTCAATGGAAAGACTAAATATGCTGACTCTACACGCAAGAATTTATGTTCATGCACCATTCCAGGTGCCTGGATACAACACTGAGCAAGACAGACACACCGACTTGGTTCTATAGAAATTTTCAGTCCCTCGGAGAATGAACATTCAATTATAATCAAGTGTGGAAGTACTATAAATGAGGAAGTTAGGAGAGTGACAGAAGCACATATCAGGACTCTTAAGTTATTCTGGGATAAGACAAAGAAAGCTTCCATAATGAAGTGACATTAATGTCAAGACTGTAAGAATGAGAAATTAAGCATTGGGAAGAGAAGGGGAAAAGTGTTTCAAGCAAAAGCTGTAGTATGCATGAAGGCCTGGCGGTCAGAGAAAGCATGTTAATGATGCATCCTGCAAAGAATATAGCAAGTTATTCAATATCATATTTATCTTATTCAATTTTAGTGTGGCTACTAGTCATGAACAGAGCTATATAGATATAGAACATTCTTTTTAATGCATTTAGTTGTGAATGCATTATCTACTTCTTTATTTTACACCTTTCTCTTTCTATCATCTTTATTTTACACCTTTCTCTTTCTGTCATCTCAATTAAATTTCTTGGTGACAGTCAGTGGTTCAATGTCTCAATTCAGGGTTGGTGTTATTAAAACTTTTATTTCCTGAGCATGATGTACTATATCTACATTATCTCATAACAACCTTGTCAGCAAGTATCATTATCTCCAACTTGTAAATGGGAAACTGAACCTCAAAGAAGTTAAATAATATGTTTAAATTCCTACATGGCCAGGATGCTAACTCCTCTCTCTCTGCCTTTCTAGTCCATTCTCTCATACTCTACTTTACTGCCTATAAATTTCATAGTGGATTGTGAAAGGCCATGTTTCACAATATGAGTTAAACTTTTGAAATTGAAAGTTTCAGTCACAAGACTTCTCTTTTATATTCTTTACTCATTTTAGTAAAGACTTCTCTTTGTTCTATTCTCTCATCTATGAGATTGCCTTTGAAAAACTCATCTCCACTAAAGGAAACTAGAGAATCCTTAAGTTCCAAATTGCTTGGTTTACTTGTTTTAATAATTGAAAATTTACACCATCAGGAAATTTGTTTCTTCATATAATTCATTCCTTTATGCATCAGTTTAAATCAAATATATCATTAATCTATTCAGTGGCAGGGAAGAACAGAGATAATAGAGAACTAATAATTCAGAGCCCTCATATCAAGAATTATATTAGACCCTTTAAAGACAATAGCTCCTTTCATTCTCAGCATAAGAATATATGCTGAGGGTAGATATTATAATTCCCAATTAACAGATAAAGAAACATTGGCACAGCTGCCTTAGCTGCAGAGCTGGGATTTGAATTCTTGACTTTAAGTATCCAAAGTCCATGATTTTTCTACTATACTGTGCTGATCGTTTATTTCTTTAAGAATTTTTTTTTTGAGAGATCGTCAGCATGTGATAGAACTGAGGGTATTAAGTTAAGAATTGAATTCACTATTTTAACAAGATTTTTATTTTCCAATTGGCTTTGTATTGCTGATTGGTAATATGTGCCATTAGTGCCTGGCATGTAATAGAAACCTGAATTTTTGTTAAATTGCATGCTTATTTAATTTTTACGCCAGAATTTGACCACTTGTCACTATGTATGCATGTAGTTGGTATTATTTAACCTTTTTCCCTAAGTATACCACTTTGAACTTATTAATTTGTCCCCATTGGATGCAGTCATGTACCCAGGTATTCAAAAGTCACTGTGCATGTGCCCTGAAACTTGATCCTCTGCTCTCCAGGCCGTGCATATCTGATCTCCCAGCACGATGGATTTGGCCAGGAGAAGGACCTTGAAGTTTGTGGACCTGACTGTGCTCCCCAGCATCCCCATTGCTTGCTTTGGGGAATGGACAGCTCCTGCTCACATAGGACTAGCATGTGTCCAGTATTGCAAATGGGAGTGGAGAAAGAGGTAGGAGGAACTATACTTCAGTTCCCCTCCGGTTCTCCTATGGGTTATCATGCTGCTCCCCTAATTTCATTCTGAGTGGATAGGAGCATGTCTATGTTCAGTACAGTGTCCGCTTCTTACTAATTTGTTGTTGTTAACATTTCCATCTCCACACCACATCTTTCCAGAGTTGCCGATAGGCGGGGAAGGGAGGCCAAACCAAAGACTGAGCAAGTAGGTTGTTGAGAACCATTATAGCTTCTTTCTTTTTCTTTCTAGTCATTGGCATTCTTAAAGTGTTTCACTGGCAAGCATAGTGTGGGGAATGGATATAGAAATAATCAGCTTCAAGTTTAAAATACTTAAAGTGGGATAGTTTGCTGAGTTATTTTTGTTTTTCTCAAAACAAAACAGACCATAAATTCTGAGAAACGGCATGACAGATGTGGATTTGAGTGAAGTGTTTCATGCACTTGTGAAAGAAAATTTTCTCAGTAATGAAACAATCTCATAAAGTCATAGGGCTTCTATCTTATAAAATGCTTTTAAAATGCACTGACAACTTTCTTTTATTAAAAAAATTAATTTAAATATAGAACACTCTCCTCTGCCTTCTGTCCCCACTCCTCATTTTTGTTTAAATGATCCCCAAATTGGACTGAGGTTAATTCTTTTGTCCATTGAACACCTATTTAATGAATGCCTCCTATATTCCAGGAACTGTGTATACAGTAGTTACTGGTCTAGATATAGCTCCTACCCTCATGGGGTTTAGTTGATGTTGGCTCATATTTATTACACACTTACCTTGTGCCAGACGTTTAATAACATCATCTCATTTAATTCTCATATCAACTCTGTGAGATAGGTACTATTTTTATCCCTATTTTAAAGATAAGAATAACACAGCTTAGAGCTATGAAGTATCACAGCTAGTAAACAAATCATCTGTGTGAATAGATAAACTGGTGATGAGAATAACCCTAAAGGTGAGTGAGATGATTCATGTTTTAGAGCAATGGTAACCTGTGTGGACTTTGAATGTCCATGGCTCTAAAATAAGTAGCAAAGCCTTGGTTTGAAAATATTTTCTAACGGTTTCTTTTAAACTCTCATTCACCTTTTTGTTTTTTCTCAGGTCCTAGAAGGATGGACTTGGTGTGCAAACTGGAGGACTTGGGTACAAAGTCTCTGGTATATCTAACCAAAGACTTTACATATGCAAGTGTGTAATTTCTATTATTCTTGGAAATATAAATATAGAATTTATTTATTCTTGATAGCCCTTTGATATCCTGAGGCTTGTGAGATTTGTTGATTCTGTAATCTGCCGTTCTTAATATTAAGCATTTGGGAGTCTCCAAACAGCCTTTGTTTGTGCTATAATCTGACTCCAGTTTGAATATAATTTAGATATAGTTTTTTGGTATAGAAACTACTCTATTTAACCTAAACCAAATAAAAAATATGGGAAGTCTGTGAATTGGTGCTGTTAAAATTAAATACAAAACGGAGACTGGACTTGAAAATTTCCTGGCAGACAAAAACTTATTGAGGCC
Source organism: Pteropus alecto (assembly GCF_000325575.1). Classification (NCBI taxonomy): domain Eukaryota; kingdom Metazoa; phylum Chordata; class Mammalia; order Chiroptera; family Pteropodidae; genus Pteropus; species Pteropus alecto. The sequence continues at coordinate 878,963 of NW_006434897.1, forward strand.
AATAAGCACAACTAACTCTAAGTTATTTCTTGAACATAAGTGAAAGTTAATTATGTTTTTTTCTTGTAAATGCCTCTGATAATCATAAAACAAACTTGTTATCATCCTAAAATTGGTGTAGGATAATCACATAACTAATCCTCGGCCATCTGGAAACCTCCATTGTAATAAGCAATCATTGTAAAGGTTAAATTACTTCCTATTTTTATTTTATAAGCCATCCTGTAATATAATGCCCCAGAGTTTCGTATTAGTTTTAAATTGGAAAGCTCCCAGTTTGTGAACTGTTCTTATATGCACAATAAAGTCTTACTAAAAATTATTTTTTGATCTGGTGGTTTTAATTTTGCTATTTCTAGATTTTTGACAGTGTTATGGGCTGAGTTGTGTCTCTCCAAAATTCATATGTTGAAGTCCTAACCCCTAGTAAGAGAGGAGGGGAGGCATCTGAAAAATGCAAAGGAAAGGGCTTGCAGAAATGACCGACTCAGTGAGTTATAGATTAACCACATCTTATAAATCTCTAAATGGCCTTCTGGAAACTCTTGCAACACCTAATACTGATAACACGAAGGCTGCGGGTTCTACAAGACAAACAGCCTGTAAATAGATAAAACCTGTGGTCTGGAAATTCCTTCCCCCTTACAGCCCCCCACCCAAACTTCCCCTCCCCATCCTGAGTCATGAGGTTCACGAAGACCTCAGACGAAGGAATCACGCGCCCCTTGCATAGACACTGAAAAAATATATAAACTAAGAAATCTAACCGAAAGGAGCTCATGCTTTGGTACTGTTAAGCCCCACGTGCTCCACTGGCTAATAAATTCTCCTTCCTCTAACAATGTTGTCTGAGCATCCAATTGCCTCCATTGGGTGTCGCTTCCTGCAACACTAGTACCTCAGGATGTGACTATATTTAGAGGTAAGGCTAAAGAGGCAATTAAGTTAAAATAAGGTCATTAGAGCATCCACTAATCCAATATGACTGTTGTCCTTTTAAGAAGAGAAAATCAGGGCAGGGATACATACATTCTGAAGACCATGTGAAGACGTAGGAGGAAGATGGCCCTCTACAAGCCAAGGAGAGAGGCCTCAGAAGAAACCAGTTCTTCCAAAACCTTAATCTCAGACTTCTAACCTCCAGAATTGTAAGTAAATGAAATTTTGTTGTTTAAGCTACTCGGTCCGTGGTACTTTCTTATGGCAACCCTAACGTAGTTGGTTTCCAAATATGTGCCGAAAGGGTTTTACATTTACAATTAGACATATTCAATTTAGATAATATAGCACCAAAGAAGAAATCCTCCAAAATAATCAATTTTGACAATATTGTTTTCCTGATCTTATCAATTGTACTCTACGAAGGAATAAGCACTCAGAAATTCAGGGTTATGGCCCTTGTTCAGTTGGCAGTTAATGAAGTGCGTGTGGCCTCAAGCGATCTTCTAACCAAAATTTGATTTATCAATACGTAAAATTGATGCAATTGCAGCCTTTTCCTTCATGAAGCCTATGATTAAAGTTACATAAATGGAGAAATTTTAATCATAAACTTCATTCAAAATAAATTTGGCAATTTGATTCTATTGTCTAAAAAAATTATATTTTGGTGATACTTTTTAGGTATCAGATGCAGGACCATACAGGGAGAAAAAGAACAGGAAAAGCATTCACTGATATTGTAGTTAAAACATTATTTGTTGAGTGTGGTATTTTAGTAGAGTGAAAGATATGTATATCTTATAAAAACTAATTAAGACTGCCTTTTGCTCATAAAGAGAAACAGCTGGGTTTTAGTATTTGCATGTATTCAAGATCAGTGTTCACTGAGAAAGAAAATCCAAAGCTATTTGGAGAAGAAAATGAAAATTTAGCTTACTTATCAGTCATTAAAAACATTCTTTTTATGTACATGGAACATAAAACTCATCAGGTTTATAATCCAGCCACTTCCAGTTCTCATAAAGCTTAATCTCTTGATTAGATGCCATTTTTAGTTGAATATTTTAAACCTGTAATTAGAAATTTGTGCAATGTAATATATACTCACACTGCTACCAGGCAGTATCAGGACCAGTAAACCTTGGACTATGTGCCTACTCTGACTTCTGGAAATCTGGAATTCTGAGATAAAATGATAGGATAGTGACTCAGGGACCAGAGCTTCTCTTCACCCCCACATCTTTACATTGATTTGAAATCTAACAACTTAGAGAATCTGAGAAAAGGAAAATCCTCACAACAGATTCATTCATAACCCCAAAGGAGATTCTCATGCCTTAATTTACCCTTTC
>NW_006434897.1:881373-897679 GCF_000325575.1 Pteropus alecto
AAGTAATGATTTTAAAAGATATCTAGCTTGTAGTGCTGACAGACTTTCCTAACTGTCAGTGAAAAGACCTGTGGTGTTCCGGAAAAGATGAAAACCTCCAACTCCTCCTCCAAAAATGGTAAGATTTTTGAATCTGTCGCCAGGATCTAAAATGAATTTCCACCATCCATGAAGCAACAAAACATAACTGAAAAATGAAAATAGTTGATAGACCATCTACATTATGCTCCCAGAAACAGAATGAAGCTTCCTAACTAAAAGTAGATATGAAGACCTTTTACCTTCCCTCTCTGCCATGCCTTGAACATGCAGGTACTACTTTCTGAGGCAGATTCCAGGCTTCCCTACCCCTGTGCCCACTTCCACCACTGCTCCCCAACTCCACCAAATCAATGAATATCTATTTGAGAATTGCTCTTCTGTGAAAGCAATTAGGAAAAATCTAGGAAGGAACCAAAGTGTCCCATTGCATTCTGGGTTGTGGAAATCCTACCTCATCCCCAACTCCAGAACACTATAAGATGTGCTGAAGTCAGGATAAGAAGATTTGTGGCAGTGCTCACTGGGGGTTGCAGCTTTTTGTACATTCCATCTTTTCGGAGTATTAGGGCTTTGGAAAGTGAGAGAAAGAGAATATACTATCTTATTTCTTCAGAGTTGCTGCAGATAAAATTCTGCTATTTCCTAGAAATGAATCTAGGTCAGGATTTCTCAACCCTGTCACTACTGACATTTGGAATCAGGTGATTTTTTGTGTAGGGTACTGGCATGTGTATGCTTAGCAGCATCTCTGTATCTCAGGATGTTTTGCAGCATTTCTGCCCTCCACTTATTAGATGCCAGAGGTCCCTTCCACCCAAGGTGTGACAACCAGCAATGTCTCCAGACAATGCCAAATGTCCATCAGGGCAAAATCACTTCCGATTTGAGAACCATTGAAATAAAACAATCAAAGACATAATTGGAGAATAGATTGTTGAACAGAAAAAAATGACCTTGGTATGTATATCAAAACAAATCACTGAGCTTTAGGCAAAATCTATAATTGCTCATATTTATTGAGAGTTTATTATATGTCAGATACTGTTCCAGGTGCTTTACCATATTATCTTATTTAACCTCAAACCACCCTATGAGGTGGGTACTATTATTACCTCCATTGAAGAAATAGAGACACAGGAAGGTAAGGCAGGGGCCCATTATTAAGTCAAATGAATCATATCTTATTCAATTCCAGACGATCTGACTCCAGAGGCAGCTTTCTAATTATTAAATTATAATCATGTATACTTGTATAGCCATTTATAAATTATAGGTCACTTTCTCAGTTTAGTCTTGCCTGTCCCTCTGATTCACCCATATTCCATGATGGTTTCTTCCTACAGGTTTAACCTTGGGTGGGTGAAGAGTTTATTTTGACCAAGGCATTGTGTACAGTTTCAGGACCAGACCTATCAGCTGGGATCTGCCATTCATTTTAATGCTTTAAAGATAGAACCTGAAATACCTAAGTTGAACCACAGCCTTCCTTCCTCTACTTCCCTCCACATTGACCTATACCTCTGGCTTCTGCCTCATTTTTTTCCTGAATTTTTCAGATACCATCCACTTGGTACTGAGACTTTGATCAATCTAGAACACCTGTCCCAGTGGTTGTTTTCTATTCCCTATGTCCTCTGTGCAATATATGAGTATACTCTTGAGGCATTGCTTCCTTTGTGGGACTGACCCACCATAGATAGGACTCTGCCACCCTTCAAGCCTGAAGTTGTTATGCCCTTTGGTAAACAGTGTTTGGGGTTAATACTGCCTTACCTTTGGGGGCAAGCCCTATAATACAATTCTTTTCCTCTCTCCCAGCTCAGGCTTCCACCCACCTCCCCCAGGGCACTTTAAGTTCACACAAGACTTACAGCCAATCAAGGTAGTGATGCAGTTAGCCTTTTTGTTTTGTTTTTGATATTTGTTTTTGTAGCAAGTAGGGTATATATGTGAGCAAAGCAGCTAAGTGACTTTGCCTAATCCACCGTGCTAATAAACAGAAAGCCAGGACCTAAATCTAGGCCATGAAACCATAGATCTTCAGGGCTTGAAGGGCCTTTAAAAGTCATCTAATCCAACCAAGTAAATGAAACTTGTGTTTCTTTCATAATATCTCTGCCAAATATTAACTGGCCTGTGTTTGGATCCTTTCTTCACAGGACAGCTCAGTTTCATTTTTTGCTAGTTTCGACAGTCATTTGTTTAATCATCCTCACACTCTTTAATTAATTCATCAAGTATTTCAGGGCCTAATATGTACACAAGCAGGTGCTATGTGGATAATGAGGTAATTTCTGAAAGTAACTTTAAAGATAGAAAGTGGAAAGTTCTACACAAGAAGTACTGATAAAATGCTATGGAAATTGTCAGAAAGTTCTTCATTCTGCTGATCTAAAACCTGTTTTAATGTGTAGCTTCCAAAATTTGGTCTCTATTCTTCCCAGCCATAAACAAGTTACTCCTTTTTATTATAGCCAGTGTGTTATTCTTAAGTTATTTCTTATCAGCAATTTCTCAGATGCTTTTTTTTCTTCTGATTACTCCTCCCTCAACCCATTTCAGTTTGTTTTTCTAAAAGAGTCTCCCTAGAACTGACCAGAACTTGATGTGGACTGATCAGAAGAGAAGAGAGGTGGACTACCTTTTTATCATTCTAGATAAAATAATTCTATAGAGCATCAAGACTACATTTGCCTTTAGGTGACTACATTCATTGACTATCATCTCAAATTGACCTTACGTTTATTAACTAAAACCTACTGTGCCAGATGTTCGGAAGATAGTTCTGTGACTGGGTTCCCACTTTTAAATGTCTTCTTCTGTCGGATTATTATAATATTGCTCATATGGCAGACCACTTACCCTGATAAACTTAATAAAAATAAATTTTAAAGAATGTGTAGTTCAGTAGCATTAAATATATTCACATTGTACGACCATCACCACCATTCATCTCCAGAACTTTTTCATCTTCCCAAACTGAAACTCTGTACCCATTAAACACTAACTCCCCATTTCCCTTCCCTGCAGCCCCTGGCAATGGCCATTCTACTTTCTGTCTCCATGAGTTTGACTACTGTCGCACTTTATATAAGTGGAATCATACAATATTTGTATTTTTTTGCAACTGGTTTATTTCATTAGCATGAGGTGTTCAAAGTTCATCCATGTTATATCATGTGTTAGAATTTCTCATTTTTAAGACTGAATAATAATATTCCATTATACATGTAAACCACACTTTGTTTCTCTATTTATTCATTGATGGACACTTGGGTTTCTTCTACCTTTGGCTATTGTAAATAGTGCTTCTATGAACATGGGTGTACAAATATTTTTTTGAGACCCTGTTTTCAATTTTTTTAGGTACATACCCAGAAATGGAGTTGCTGGATCTTATGGAATTAATAATTATTTTTGATACTTTAAAGAATATTTAAAAAGAATTTTTTTTTGTCTATCCCAGAGAGTTTTTTGTTTATTTATTTTTGTTTTAGATCTTGCTTAGACAAGATATAAAATATCAGCTCTGGGTAAATTTAACTGAGTTTGAAGTCTCCCTGATCAAATCTGATTTTCAATGATAGCTAATGCCAAATTTTAAAAAGCCTTTATTGAAATAGTAAGGACACTAGATACCAATTACCTAAGTAAAGTATTGAAGTCTAGATACTTTTTGGTGGAACACGGACAAAGATACACTTTTGTATCCTGTATAAGATTTCTCCTTTTCACACCATGAATAATCCATATTCTAATAGAATTGAGACATGTAAATAGCATGTCAATGTGCTTATGCTAAAAACCATGTTGCCCTCAGAGTTTAAAAACTGAATACTTATTTGGTCTCAGAGTCATTCAAGGGCTCCTCCTTAGCCTGTCAAATCTGACAAGCATCAACAGCTCACACGAAGATGATGTCATTTACTCTCTTGTTTGCTCCCCTGTCCACTAAAAGCCAGTGGTGCCAGGCTACAGTGCCTTTGGTCAAATCTTTAAAACAATAGAATTGAAGAGCTTCAAGCAATAATAAATAATTTTCACCTATAGTGAAGTTCTTACAGCTTTTTCCTCTGTGAAGTGCCAATTTGCAGCATCAGACATCCTTTATATCAGACATCCTGTAAAAAAGTTCTTTGCTTTATCTAAGGCTCATATATGTAGAACACATTATCACTGTTACCTCATTCATAGTTTTGAAATGTGAATCTTTTAACTATATCCCACATCTGTTTAATATATCATTTAAATTTACCGAATACCCTTTTATAAGAGGTAAATCATCAGAATATTAGAGGGTTGTCATCAATCCCAGTTCAATTAGTATTCATTCGGCAAACACTGCCTATTGTATCAGTCAGTGTCTAAGTGCTGGGTATATACTGGTAGGCAAAGTTTAAACATAGGGAGCCCTCGGTGATCTGCTTTTAGAGGAAGCTCTTGATTTACATTTTAAAATCTGTTCTCTCAATCTCACCTTAGTAAAGAGCATCACCATCTAAACAGCTGCTCAAGCTATAAATCTAGGACTTTTCTTTGGTTTTCTCAAAGCCCCCTTCCCCAGCTCCCTTCTCTTCTGCCTCTAAAATTGATCTTGATTGCATCTACTTCCCTTCATCTCTACTGCCATTATCTGAACCCAGGTCACTATTATTTCCAGCCTGAATTAATGTTGCAGCTTCAATAACCTCCTGACTGGCCTTTCTAATTGTACTATTGCTCCCCTTTCACCCCTGCCATCTATCCAAGAACCAGTGGCCTATTTAAAACCATCTAGTGGCTTCTAATTGCACTTATAATAAAATCAAAACCACTATGATATATCCCTGCCTTTTTCTCCAAACTTAACTCCTGCCTCTCCCCTCTCTGCCTACTCTGCTCCAGTCACACTGTCAATCTGGCAGTTCTTTTCAGTACCTCGACAATGATGAGCTTTCCTCAACCTCAGAACTTTCACACATGCTGCTTCCACTGCCAGGGATGCCCCTCCCCTGCCTGACATGTCCTCATATCCTTAAGATTTAAGCTTAAATGTTTTCTCTTCAGAGAGCTAGTCTTTGAAAATATTGGATAGATAGTCCATTAATGTGTGTGTGTGTGTGTGTGTGTGTGTGACCTAATCAAGACTTCTGCTATTTTTTGGAATATTTTTTCTTATTTATTGAAAAAGACTTTGTCATACATAGTATAAATCCATTCCCAGATTTTTACATGTTTCCTAGATGTTGCCTTTAACTTTTTTTTGTTTGTTTAATTTTTTGCTTTAAGTTTCAAGTAGAAAAGCTCATCAGTCTTTTCAATTTTTGTTTCATGGTACCATGCTCAGAGAATCCTTCTGCACAAAATTTGTAAGTAATCATTTATTTTTTTTCCTAAAATTTTTATTATTTCTTAAACTTATCTGGACTCTATTTTGCTATATGGTGTAAGGGAGGAATTTATCTCACCCCACCCCCACCCCCAATTTTTGGCCATGAGATTTCTTTTCTACTCCAAGAAGGAGGAGCTGCTATGGATTGGTAATGTTAAAGGACTGATTGGGCCATGCTTTCTCAGAGTCTTGTGGTAGAAGTATAAACAAGATTGTAGTGGGCATTAGAAGAGCAAGATGTGACTTGGATTTGAACTATGGGGCATCAGTAGAGGAAATAAGCCCTATTTTGACTCTAGGTCCTTTAGGCCAGTGTTCTCCCAATCTTTTTGGCACCAGAGACCGGTGCTCCTGTGAGAATCTAATGCCTGATGATCTGAGGTGGAGCTGAGGCAGTGATGCTAGTGCTGGGCAGCGGCTGCAAGTACAGATGAAGCTTTGCTCACCTTCTGCTGTGCAGCCCCATTCCGAATAGGCCATGGACAGATCGGGGGTTGGGGACCCTTGCTTTAGGCTAATGAAGTTTATGGAAAGGTACTTTTTTCTAAGTCCCAGAATAGTTCCCTAATGTTCTGCATTGAGGTCTGGCATTCATTAAAGCCTTATCTAGTAACAGTTTTTGTTCTTTTTAACAAGTTTTTCTTCTTCTTCCTCAGTGTGTGTGTTTTCCTTGTGGACCTTAAGGGAAGAGGTTAATTACCTAGAATAAGATTTAGATATTTCTGGTCTAAGACCATATTAATTACAACCTCCCATTTTCAACCTTAATTAATACATTTATTCTTAAAAGTATATTCATTATTTATCTTCAATCAAATGAACATTTGTATGGATTCTACATGTAATTTCGATTTTAAAAATTTTGTGCTAGAACAAAATATTTTATGCTTATGCATATGTAAAGTAGGATTATAATACCAAAGGTAGTTTGGTATTAAATAATAGCTACTCAAGTAATAGCTGCTGACTTAATAATATCTAGCAATTACTGGAAAAGACTTTTCTGTCTCTATAAACAGACTTATCCTATCATAAATCAGTACCATAAAATTATGATATTAAAGTGAAAGCAGTGTTTTAGGAAACAATACAAAAGTAAGAAAGGGTTATTTCTTTGTCAAATTAATTTCTCATCCTTTCACAGAATTATAGAATTAGGGAATTTTAGAGTTTCAAAGGACTTTAAAGATTATCAAATACACCTCTTCATTTTTTAGATGATAAATTAGGAAAGAAGAAGGCAATGAGACAGGCAGATTCTTGAACATTAGAAGATTAATTCCTTGTGCCAATATTTGATGAAGTCCAGCTATTTGCCAACCATTGTTCTCAGGTGTTTCCACAGTGAATCAAGCATAAATCTTCTCTAAATAGTTTAATAGAAATGTAAACAGTTTGATGGAAAGGTAAACAGTTCAATAGAAGAGAAAGTGTTTACTTGTATAACCAGAATGAGAAATAGAAAGTTACAGGGACCAGATTGGTGTTCTAAAAACAAAATATTAGGGAATATTTGAGACCTTGCTCCCTGGTATATGTCATCAGTTTGGCTAAAATAAACTCTTAGAAAAATTCAAAAAATAAAAATAAAGACAATATTAGAATGTCCTTTTATATTATCATAATTTTTGTCATCAATAATAGTGATAAAAGATGCATTTATTGGGCTTCCAGTGTACATGGTGTAATATATGAGATATTCCCCTCCCTGAAAGAATTTTTCATATAGCCAATGATATAGGTCATTTACTAAAGAAGATGAATAAAAAGGAAGAGGTAACACTAACTGAGAGTTACATGCTGAACATCTTAAGCGCATTATTACTTTGAACCCTCATAGAAATCCTGTGATTAGAGTTTGAGTTTTATCACTTTTATAGACAAAGAAACGAGGCATGGGAAGGGAAGATGACTTCTCAAAGTCATATAGTAGGAAAGTAGTGGAGACATACTCAAACAGCATGTAATAAATGCTAGGGGCATCATCTCAACAAAAAATGCCACAGAAATTCAAATTGTGCATTGCAACTGTTGAGATGACTTCATGGAGGAGTTGGGACTTATGTCAGACTTTAGGATAATGGGGGAATTTTGGAGGTGAGAGGAAGCGGAATCTGAACAAATACAGGAATATCATTGGTTTCTGTGAATAGGGTGACAGTGTGGAGATTGGTTTGACAGAGTGACCAATGCTGGGCTGAAGTAAGCTAGGGTCAGGGTTCTTGGAATGTGTGTGGGGAACAGGATGAAAAACTAAGTTTTGATGAATATTGTCATATCTAGAATGGCCACAAGGATTGGGAGAAAGGCTGGGGTCAGGAAAGCTAGCTAGGGAAATGTTGAAGTACAGCTGACCCTTGAACAAAATGGATTTGAACTGCATGGATCCACTTATACATGGATTTTTTTCAATAAATAAATACAGTACTGTAAATATATTTTTGTTATGATTTTTTAAATGACATTTTCTTTTGTCTAGTTTACTTTGTTGTAAGAATAGAGTATATAATACAGATAACATACAAATATGTGTTAATTGACTATGTTATTGGTAAGACTTCCGGTTCACAGTAGACTATTAGGGAGGAGTCAAAAGATATATGTAGATTTTTGACTGCATGGGGTCGATACCCTTTACCTCCACATTGTTTAAGTGTCAACTGTAGTTGAGGGGTACAGATAAACACCAAAACTAGGGTTGAGGAAGAGGTGATGCAGGGCAGAGGTCTCCAACTCCCGTGGCCTGTTAGGAACTGGGCCACACAGCAGGAGGTGAGTGGTGGGCAAAGGAGTGAAGCTTCATTTGTATTTGCAGTCACTCTGCAGTGTTAGGATCACTGCCTCAGCTCCACCTCAGATCATCAGGCATTAGATTCTCATAGGGACACCTGTCCCTAGTGCCAAAATGGTTGGGGACCGCTGATGTAGAGTGTAGAAGGCTGAATAACAGTCCCCCAAAGATGTCTGTGGCCTGATCCTCAGAACTTGTGAATATGTTCTCTTACATTGTAAAAGGGACTTTGCAGATGCAATTAAGGTCTTGAGATGGGGAGACTGTCCTGGATTATCCAGGTATGCCCAATGTTATCACAAAGGTCTTTATAAGAGGAAGGCAGAAAGGTCAAAATTAGGAGAAAGTAATGGGACTAAAGAAGTAGAGGTTGACGTTATGGAGCCATAAGCTAAGGAATGTGGGTAGCTTCTAGAAACTAGAAGAGGTAAGGAACAGATTCTCCCCTGGAGCTTCCAGAAGGAATTAGCCTTTGTTGACACCTTAAGTTTATCTCCATTAACCTCATTTAGGACTTCTGGCTTCTAGAAGTGTAAGAGATAAATTAGTGTTGTTTTACAGCACTAAGTTTGTGGTAATTTGTTACAGCAGCAATAGGAAATTAATATATAGAGAAAGAGATAGATATAAAAGACATTATTAAGGAAAAATGATGGTATTTGATGATTGACTGAATGAGGGAGAATTGAGAGTCACAATAATGTCAAGATCCTGAATGTAGAGTATAAAGGCAATGGAAGGGTAATTAATTTCTGGGCGAAAGATGAGTTCAATTTTATATATTTTGGGGAAGGCATCTAAAATCAAGCTTACCTTGTATGGGGGTTAAATTTGGGGGATTCAGGAAGGGACTCATAGCAGATCTCACATTGCACAATGATGCTTTTATCATTTAGATCAGTTAAATCAGCTAGAGAAGAAGGTACTTCACGTAAAATTCCCTTCAAGGAGAGAATGGCGAAGTATTAAGCCTTATTGCATTTTATGATGAATGAGCTATTATTAGATTCTTAGATTTGGTAAGCAGTTTAGGCATAATGAAGAGGAAGGAGTGTGTAGAGGTCCATCCCTAGTTGCTAAGAATAGTATTCAGAATTATGTGGAGACAATGTGTAACTTTTGTCAGATTCTCAAAAGGATAGAAGACCAAAATAGAAAGTTAAGAATCATGCCCTAATAGCATGGGGTACCAGAGGGTGGAAGAGAAAGGGCAAAGGGCAAGAGGAAGCAGAAGGGCAACACACTGGACTCTCCACAGTCATTTTTTTTGTTGTTGTAGCTCAGTGCTGCTAATTCCTGCTTCTCTCTTCTCTTACTAGACCCATTTCAGGGTGTCTTGTGTTTCCAGAACCAGGTTGCAGCTCACTCTGGTGAGAGCTATTTTATTTGCTGACAACTGTGTTCTTTGAAAGACTCTGTTTTGGTGTTTTAGAGAATATTTCATCTATGTTTTTTAAAGGAGTTTTCTAAATAGTGTAAATACTAATATCTCCACAAAGTGAATATTAAAAACTCAGTAAATAACTATCATCGGCAATCTCTTTTCAAAGAATAAACGAGACCTAGAAAGCTTAGGAAGCTTCTAGTTGGTAGCAACTATTTCTTTTCAGTTAAATAAATCATCAAGAGTTGCTTGGTCCATCTCTAAGTAAAATGTTTCTGTAGTTAAATTTGATGTTAGTCCTATATATTGAAGAGATACTTCTCAATATAGCTTAGATTCAGCATAGTTAAATCCACTGAATGCTTCAGAAGCTGCCCTGGGGACAGAATCTTTTCCCTAAACCATCTCTGTACAGATTTCCTTTTAATAATATAAAAGAATGGACTAAGTTTGTACTTGATAGAGTTTCCTATGGGTATGATCGATTTTCCTGGGTCCTCTCCATAGACATGAAGTTTCACTTTAACATTTGGAGTCTTGCTTTATGGGATAAATATTAATTCATAAGAAAGTAAAATAAATTTAAATATTTTTCAGCTTCTAGTATGGTCAAATCATAAAGGGTACCTGCTCTGCTATAATATATTAAGGAAAATATATGTAATGATTTGTCTTTAAAATGACTAGAATTTCATCAAGGTTAAAGCTTATATAAATTCAGTCTTATATAATGTATATGCTTTCTGAGTAAAACTAATGTGGAGCCATTATTTGACTGATGCTATCACAAATTACCAGATGGAGAGAGGCACTTTATAAAACAGATTTGGCTAACCTACATTTGCTTGCAAAGGGATGTCAAAGTTTTTTGGAAAGATCTAGCCAGGGAGTACAGCTCCCCATATACCTTGACTAATAGACTTTGTCAGTTGGAAATGTCATTCTTTTTGATTGAGTTGACACTTTGAGAAGAACACACATGGAGCTTTCAGAGGAAGGGAATTCTGGACAGATCAATGAGTTCTGGCAATCAACCTGGTGACACGTGCCATGGCTGGATTACATTAAAGGCCTACTGTAGATGTTTTTGTAGCAACATGATTATCTCTGTACCACAAACTGTGTGACTTAAAACAGAAATGTATTATCTCATGGTTCTGGAGGCCGAAGTCTGAAATCAAGGTATTGGCAATTTGGTTCCTTAAGGCTCTGAGGGAGAATATATTCTCTATACTTCTGCTTTGCTTTTGTTGGTTGCTTGGCATTCCTTGGCTTTTAGACACATCACTCCAATTTCTGTCTTCATCTTCACATGGTGTTTCCCTTTTGTATTCACACAGCCTTTTTATAAGGACACCAGTTGTTGGATTTAGAGCCCTCCTTATCCAGTATGACCTCATCTTAATGAAACTAATTACATCTGTAATGACTCTCTTTCAAATAAGTTCACATTCTGAAGTTCCAGGTAGACATGAATTTTAGGGAGAAACTATTTAATCTATTATATCTTCCAAGCCATTTACTCTCAGAAACATCAGTATAATTCATCTCAACATAATGCTAATGAGACCCCAGGTGCATGTTTCATTCCAGGTACTGGGCAAGTCATTTTAACTGGTTCTAAGCTGACAGCAATAAACCTTCCTTGGATTTTTTCCCAGTTAATCAAAAAAGGAACTCAGCAAGAACTTGGATGGAATAGTACAAATCTACCCCTAAAGGCTACAAAAGAACTCATAGTACATGCCTATCTGATGGTTGGTTAGTAAGGTTATTTTCTTCTATAAAGCCTGAGACACAGTGGTACACATAAGAAGGTAATTGATGGCAAAGGTGATTGGATCATGAAGCATGTTATAAATCATGACACTAAGATTTCTTTTTGAGAAATGGACAATAAAATGCCTTCTCTGGCTACCATTCTATTGCTGGATGACACAAATTTTGACACTTTGCTTTTTATTTTGCTATGACAGTTGGTGAACTATCAACTTTTTTTTATTGGCTCGTGCATGTGTGCTAAAGATGAAAATGACTAATAACAGTTTGAGTTTGTACAGAACTTTCTTTCTGAAACCTTTTATTTTTGGCGGGTGTGTGGGAGCATGGAGGGAAATACATGACATCAAACAGAATTTCAGCAAAGAACCAACAACCCCAGTCATACATTTTTATGCATTTAGATAATTTTCGATATGAATGTTTAGAAACATTTTACCTAAGCTAATTTATAGATGTGTGTCACATGGCTTTTTATTTTACTACATATTTTTGGTTTTATTTTTATTTGTTGATATCCCACATGTTCTATTCGAGATTTAATGTGGCTTACAAAATTAATACACTAAAAAAGGTAAAATGAAAGCCAACAAAACAACCCCATTACTGGAAAGGACGTTGGACAGAGTCCACTTTGACGTGTGTGTGTTTTGCTGGCGCCCTCTTTTGTTAGGGAAAATTGGCAGTACAGCACCAAACCATAAGAGTCTATATTCTGCCTAATTTAGTAATTCTACTTTTAGGAATTTATCTTAAGAAAATAATTAAGGGAGAGGGCAGATATTTAACTGTGTAGCTAAGTTGCACTGTTGTTTATAATGGCAAAGAATTGAAAACATTTAAACATGCAGCAGTGGACAAATTGCTTAAATTGTATATCCATTTTGTAAATATGTACAATTGTTTAGAATGATGTTGTAGAATAGTATGAAGTTCTATTGAAGATGTTCAATATACTATTAAATTCAGAAAGCATAGCATAAAATGTTATGTATAAAATGAGCCACTTTCAGAGATGCATATACATGCATGGGGAAATGCCAAAATATTAAGAACTAAAAATGAGTGGTGAAAGGACAGATCATTTTTATTTTCTTCTTTCTTCTTGTATTTATTTTACACATTTTATATAGTGAATATTTATTATATTTGTGAAGAGAAAACAAGCTTTTTAAAGTAGCTAATGAGTATAATGGAAAAATGAAAAGGAAAATTAAAATGAACCTTGCTGTAAGGTTACTTCTCAAAATGTGTGCAATAAGATTCTGTAAAGATGGGACATACATTTTGCTCTAGGTTTACAAAAGCCAATGGAAAGAGGGAAACAGAATCAGCTATGGTATCTGTAAGATATTAAGTATCTATAAGAAAAATTTGTTGGTTAATAACTTAAAAGTATATATAATGGCTGATTTTACTGGGCTTTTACCTACAAGTGGGATGAAAACAAAATGCCAAAGTCCAAAAGAAAGTTAAACATCAGTTATTAATTCCCTTTTATAGAAAGGGTAGCCATAAAGTTTAGAAACACAAACAATACTATTTTATTTTTTTACAGATTTATATTAAGTAAGTTGCTATATATCAGCTTTATAGATGAAACCCTGGATTACTTCTTCTGGAGTGTGCTAAAGGTTGTGGATGAAAAAAGGGGGTTCTTTGCAAAGTAACCTCACAGGATGATCTGATCATAAGTTACTAACTGGGCAGGTCATGTTGGGTAGTCATGCCCTAGGCATACATGTATCTTCTTTACTAAAAGGCTTATTTTTGCCTTAAGTGAGTCGAATCCTGTCCACTGTTTCCGTGCATCTAGGTTAACACGCCTTTAAAATACTCCCTTTTAGATCCCTCCTTCTAATACCTTGACCCATCCTTTCGAACACCTCCTTCTGAAACGTGCAGGAGGTAATCCTCCTTGCTTTCTCTCACTTCTCGTAATTTTCCTTATCTTCCCTTCTTAATCTCAAATGCATAAAAGAAACTGCAAACTTATTCTCCAAAACATTTTTCTCAGTCTGTTGAAATCTTGCCTCCAGGCGTATCCTCTGATTGATTCAAATAAGCTCTTATAAAAATGCTTTACAAGTTTGGATGTTCCTTACGTTGACAAGGTATAGATTTAATAAAACTAGAGGGAGAAGTCAACGAAGGTAACACATTGCAGAAGTTTCTGCTAGAATTAGGGAAAATGTCTTATTCATGCACCTCGCTCGTTGCAACGTGAACTATGCATTGCTACAAGAAATAACACATTTAACGTATCATGTAATGTCATCAAACATATTAGTGTTAAAACAACAAATCATTTATTATGCATATTTGCCTGTGTTTCCAGAATTTATGGGCAACCTATAAAGTTAATATTGTTATATCTATGCCCTTTAAAAATTCCATAGGCTCACTTTAGCTTTTCTATGATATAATAACATTCTTGAAATTTCATTTGACAAAGATTATGTCAAATATCAAAGAAGGGGTTTTTTCATTGTGATGATTCTATTTTGATTTGACACAAGTAAACTTCTGAAGAATTTGGGGGTTTTGCATCTGGCAGGATAAAACAGCTGTCTGATTTTTGGCAATTAAAATATGAGCACACTGTGCAGCTACACAATCACAGACATGCTCTTTGCTGCATTTCCTAAGTACTTATTTTGTCAGTGTAGTCATAGTGATAGATTAGAGACCATTTACAAGAGTGTAAGTTTTAAGACCCTTCCTCCTAAATATTTTAGCATGTATAGCATTAACTAGAAAAAAAAAAAAAAGCTTTATGGAAAATGTCAATTCCCACAGGCTTTATTGCATGCATTCTTCAGGAACAAATCAATGCTCACCCTAAAGGCTTTCTTAGGAAATGCTCAATCATCCAATCTTATTAACATTAATTAATTTGAACATAAATGATATTTAAGGTAAGGTGCTTGTGCTTCATCCAAATGGCTTGAAAGAAAAAAAAAATGAAAGCTTACACTATGAAGTTTCAAGAAGAACAAAGGAATAGTCATAATGGCTATAAGTGCTTTGTAGTCAGGAATGATGCTTCTTGTCCAGCAACACTACATACAGGAGGCATTCAATAAATCAATAATTATTTGATTGATGGCAATATTGATTTAACATAATTTTCTTCCAAGATATTTTTCACATTAATAAATTAATGTTGTGTGTTATAGGATAGTTTTCAATAAGTTTTGATAATTTACATTGGATAAACTGTATTAAACAATCAAAAACAGTGAAAAATGTTTTTTTCGAGAGAAGAAAAAAAATGGAGTAGATGATAGAGACTCTGTTCATCCTTCTGGCGACCAAATCAAAGTTGTGATGGAAACAAGGAGCAGCAGCGAGGAAAAATTGCCTGGGATGAACAAACCATACAACTAAGGAGATATCCAAGAAATCACCCTACAACGGGAGGACATAGGATTGGGTGAGGACACGGGGCTGCTGGGTCTCAAGCGGCTGAGTGAGACAGGCTATGGCAGCAGCAGAAACCTCTTAAAGGGGCCGCGTCTGTAAGCAGATTTTCACGGTGATGGAGCTGCTCGCTCTGAGCACCAGTACCGATTTGGCTGCGTGCAGTGGGCACCAGGGAGACATTGTCGGAGTGAGGGCCAAGGAGAGACTCATTGGTACAGAAGTGCTGGTGGTATCCATTGTTCCCTGTTGAGCCCTCCCTGCTTTCAGTGCTCCTGACACATCGCTGCCATAGCCCTGATGTCATCAAACTGGATAACAGAGGTCCCTCCGCCCAGAGGATTCCCTGAAACCCCGCCTCTCCCAACTCATGGCCCCACCCAAGACACATCCAGGTATATCTTCAGCAAGTCAGGTGCTCCTTGCTGAGACCCACACTGGAGGCAGCTGGCCTCTTTTTCTGGTGTGGTCTTTTGAGGCAACTATAAGCACAGCATCTGTGGATTGCTTGCTGAATCTTAACAGGTGGCCCCAGAGAGGCAGAGGCTTGGGCTAAATTTGGCCTGCAGCTGAACCCCTCTCAGGACTGTGCCACTGGACACCTACTTCACAAATCCACACTAATAAGACCAGGAGACTTAGGAATTTTGCTTAGTACATAGAAACAGACATGGAGAGACAGCCAAAATGGGAAGACAAAGAAGCAGAAACCATATGAGAGAAGAGAACAGAGATCCAGATATAATGGAGTCAAGTAATCTAACAGATGCAGAGTTCAAAACATAGGTTATACAGATGCTCAATAAACTTTTGTGAAGTGTAGAGAACTCTATAAAAGAGATAAAAAACATAAAAATGGAAATAGAAATTATAAAAGGGAACGTCTGAAATGGAGAACACATTATCTGAGATGAGAAGTATATTAAATGGAATAAACAAAGGAATAAACAAAGTGAATAAAGAAGAGGATCAAATGCTTTATCTAGAGGATAGGAAAGCCAAGGTCACGCAAGCAGAACAGCAAGAGATAAGATGCCAAGACTATAAAAATAATTTAAGAAGAATATGAGACACTATTAAGGGTGCAAATATCCGTCTGATCAGTGTAACTGAAGAAAATCAAGATGTTAAACAGCTGTTTGAAGAAATAATGATGGAAGACTTCCCTAACCTGGTGGAGGAAATGGACATAAAACCCCAGGAAGTTCAGCGAATTCCAAAAATCAGTGCTCTAAAGAGGCCCACACCAAGGAATATCATAATTAAAATTCCAAAGGTTAAATACAAAGAAAGAATATTAAAAGCAGCAAGGGAAAAACAGATAGTTACTTATATGGGAACGCCCATAAGACTGGCAGCTGATTTCTCAAAAGAAACTATGCAGGACAAAAGGGCTTGGCAAAAAATATTCGACAGGATGAAGACCTAGGATATACAACAAGCAAAGCTATCATTTAGAATTGAAGGACAGATAAAGAGCTTTCCAGACAAAAATAAGCTAAAGGAATTTATCACC
>NW_006434897.1:897928-900723 GCF_000325575.1 Pteropus alecto
AGGGTGGGAGGTAGAAGAAAGGTGTTAAGGGTTAAAGAAATACAAATTACTAGTTGATAGATGGTCATGGGGATGGGGAGCACAGCATAGAGAATGCAGTTAGCATTAATACATTGGCTAGGTAGAGGGCTAAGGGAGGGAGGGAGCAATTTGGGGAATCATTTTATGAACTATATAGATGTCTAACCAATGTACTGTATACTTGAAACTAATTAAAATAAAATAGACATTTCAAAATAAGTTGCAAACATCAGTACCCTTCCTCATAAATAATTTAGCATGTACAGCATTAACTAGAGCTCAATTTTATTTATTTTTTGGGGGGGCTAAATCTTTTATTTTTAACATAAATGTTTTTCTCTCATAAAATTTATGGTTAGCAACTATATAGTCCTCGGTATGATTATCTGATTGTTTCCCTCTGCCTTCAAGAGACTGTGCTGTCTTGCTCATCAAAGTATCCACAGGGCCTGACATTATAGTAGATGGTCGATACATGGTATATTTGTAAGGGAACATATGGTAAGTCAGAAAGAAATGAATGCAAGAAAGAGCTATAGAAGTGTAAAGAAAAACGAAATCTTGGCTTTCTCAAACCACTTTAAATATCTGCTATCATGATTTGTTGGTGCCATTTTAGTAAGTAGAGCAGGACCTGTTGCTGAGGAAATTGCCAGTTTATGTTGACTCAATTAAGAAAATAAAATGAAGGACTGCGAGAATCTTTACTGATTATATATGAATAAGTTCCCAGGGTTCTGGCGGTTTAATTGGTAAAGAAGCTTATAGTACTTTATTTGTAGTTTAGACTGCAAATCCACCTCCAGGCTTGCGTCTTTGATAACTACCCTTTTCCTCAAGATGAAAATTTATATGAAAAATACTTGAGCCATAGACCAGATATATTTACTCAGTGCTGACTGATAACAAACCTCATATTTGACACACAAAAATAGAATCCATTTGTCTCCTTAGTAACCCCCTTCCTATCATGACTCCTTTTGGGCTATTCTCTCAGTTCTTTTTGGTGATACCATCTCTAAATCAATTTAATTTTAGACTGTAATAAAAGACTAAAAAGCAATTATTTGAGCAAAAGGTGCTGCAGCTTGGGAGACACAAATTTAGGTAGCAACTTAAATTATGTTCCATTGAGACAAAGGGAAGACCATCTTTTATAGAGAAAGTGACCACCCAAATCCCAATTTTATGCAAATGAAGTTTCCAAATTGTGCAGTTCTGATTGGTATAGATGCACACAAGGATATAATTTATGTAGTTCTGATGGGAGGATGCATGTCTCAGACTGTTGATAGAAAGATGAAACCAGGGTTTTCCTGCAGTGGTTGATTCAGGTGACCTTGTAAACAAGCAGAGCAGAGTGCTGGGGAAGCCGAGTTCAGTTTGAGGCTCTTCCTGCTATACAGAACATGTGAGAAGTCCCTATCAACAAATAGCCGCCAGACTCTTATTCATAAAATTTTGGCTCTCAATAGACCATGAGGAGTCCATCTCAGTAGAGAAATTCCTTCTGGGGGGTTTACATCAAATGAATCTTCTCAAGATCCACATGTCTTTGTGAGAGACCTGGATTTTGTGAAACTGCCACCCCTCTGGAGTATAAAAGAATTGTGTTATAATATTGTCTCCAGTATTTCTAAAGGCATCCAGCATGATTGAAAGTGAAAAGGTTGTAATTATTTTCTTAGATGGTCTAAGCTTCCAGGTAACTGAGATTTTGCTTTCTTACCTCTCTTATCTCAGGAGCATTTGACAACTTTTCTTATGTCACTGAGAGTTCATATGACAGCTAACAGTGCCCCATCTCCTCAAAACTTTTTTCTGTTTGGCCAGTCTGTTCCATTCTCAGAGCAGGAAAGTGCAGGCCTGACCTGATTTAAATGTCCTTGGGAAGAATCTGGCCTCAAAGGATCCCGGTTCAAATGTCAGGTTACAGAAATTCTTCCACTAGGAAAGTCATTCCTTTCTGTTAAAGTAGTACTTGCCCAGTGTTCTGCTTCTGTGTTTCAAATTGAAGGGTAGAAGAGGGACAGCAGATACAAGAAGTCACCTTTGTGAAAATGTTTTCTTCAAAACATTTTCTGAGGATTGGAAAAGGACCAGGTGGGGAACTCTGAAAACATTAGCACTGTGACCTTGGGGAGGAGGAGGAAGCTCTGAGGTTCAGTGCCCAGAGGACAAACTTCTTTATCTATTAGTAGGTTTTACACCACATAGTGTCTTTCGGGTGATAAGATTTAAGATCTGCTCAGTGACTTCTTTTCATGCCCCCCTAGCCACAACCCTGTAATCCTAAGTCCTTGCTTCTGCAGCGCCGCTCTCCTCTTAGACCCCCAACTCTCCGGGAGGGCCATGGCAGCGCCTGTGGCTGCATGCGACCTCCTTCCTACTTCTCCCACCTCGCAGTCCAGTTTTCGGCTCCGCGCTTCTTTCAGTCCTTCCAAGACGAGTGAAACAGAAGACTCTTCCACCGTGGAATAAAACACGTAACAACTCACTCCCAACTCTTACCCTCTAGTTTTTTCTCTCCTATGCCCAAGGCTTTTGGTCACCTCTGCATATATAAGACCTAGAGCCCAGAACCCGAAAACCAACCGTTGACCAGCCCCGCTGGCTTCTCCACAACTGAAAAGCAATCTTATTCTGGTGCCAACGCTCTGTGTCTAGCAGTCAGATCTTGGCCGACAAGCGCCCGCGCCGCTGTCCCATCGCCCCGCCCGCAGGTCCTGTCACCTCGGGCTGCCCCCGCCTCCCTCCCTGGCCTGGGCCTCTCC
>NW_006434897.1:900733-901022 GCF_000325575.1 Pteropus alecto
CCGCCGCCCCGCCCCCAGCTCCGCCGCGGCCGCCATTGGTGCCGGCCTGCCCCAGAAGGGCGCCCATTGGCTGGGCGGGAAGTCATTTACCGGCGCATTCCGCCGCCCGCAGGCTCGCGGGGAAACTTCCTTATTATTGTGACGCCGAAAACGGAGAAACCCAGAGCTGGACCAGAGAGGCTGTCACAGTCGGAATCCCGAGCGGTGGTTCGGCGGCTGCCAAGGTGAGCGGGCAGGGGCCGGGGTTCCAGGGAGGAGGGGACCGCGCGGCCGCCGCGTTCTGCGGGCC
>NW_006434897.1:901990-976526 GCF_000325575.1 Pteropus alecto
TGGCTGCCCGCAGTCCAGTAGGAATTGCGACGCTTAAAGTCAAAAAAGATCCTCCCCTTCCTCCTCGCCTGCCCCTATTTAAATTCCGGGGCTCCGGAAACACCCTGGCGGTGAGGGGCACGGACGCTTCCCCGCGAAATGGGAGCCGGCGAGGCCTCAGCGTTTGGGGAACCCCGGCGGCCACGAGGAGTTTGCGCTGGGGACGCGGGACTCGGCGTCCGCAATGACAACGCTGATGGGGCAGCGGCGCCAGGCGCCACCCCTCTCGCGGAGGCCGCCTCCGGCTCACCTCGCCCGAGTCCGCCTCTTGGGTGGAGCCGGGGAAAGGGTGTGTGTGGACACGTGTGTGTGCGAGTGTGTGTGCGTGCGCGCATGCAGGCACGTAAGTACGCGGACCGGCGCGGGGGTGGCAGGAGCAGGGACTTTGCAGGTGGCACTTTGAGTCATTCGTAAATGTGGAGTGGGCAAACCAGGACAACTGACAGCAGAGCGTGTGTAACCTGAAACAGATGATCTGGGGAGTGCTATAGAGACAGCATCTAAAGCAACTATGCCTTGATTCTAGGTATATGCACCGTGGGCTCCGAGGAATATGTATTTGAACTTTGCTTTTGGTATCTCGCAGTTTCTGGCTGTTTTCTAATTTTATGTTACTTTACCTTTTAAATCAGCCCCATTAGGAAGTACCTTAAATTCAGGGCGAAGCCTTCCGGGAGTTTGCTTGTATTCGTTACACACGGAATGCTTTAGGAAAGACGATACCAGAGCTCTCTTCCATTTTTTGTGTGTTTTCTGGCTCTTTCCATAAATAGAAAGCCATTTCTAGAACCTTTCATTTGATGACTTGATAACATAAAGTGAGCTGATTTTTAACTCCGGACTGAAGAGAAAGAAAAGTGAAATAAAATGAGAATTAACAGCCTTTTTAAATGCAGTGACTTTAAAGAGGGTTATTTTGTTTCAGTAGGCGGATTACTGTGATGCTCTATCCTTTTGTATTTTCCTTTACCTTGGGAGAAGGGGAATGACATTATAAATCAGAAAAGGAGAGTAATATATTTAAAACCCTTTTAAAGCAAAATAGATGAATTACATATCATTTACACCACATTGAGGTTGAGAACCTTCTGGAGAAAATGTTCAGGAATCAAGGAGGAAGGTTTGAAACCTCTTTGGAGAAACTCCTCTTTTGGCCTGGGGGGTAGGGGGGAAAGGAAACAATCGATGAGCATGCAGTTTTATTTGTTCAGTATGAAGTCGGGTTTTTATTTTTAAAAAAATCTAAAATGTTTCAAATGATGTGGTTGGAGCCATTGGTTATAGCATTTCATTCTGAGTAACAGATTTAAATTTCTTAAGATTTGCATAATAATTAAAAACATTTTTTAATACAGCGAGTCGTACCCTTACTGAAGATATAAGATAGTTTTGCTTCAGTTCAGAAATAAAAGTAATATTCTCCAAAGCGAATAGGTTTTTCTACATAAAGTAGAAATAAAGTTATTATAAAAATATCTTTAAATCATGCAGGACTTTTTCTTTTGAGAGACTTAAGTTGCCTCTCCATCTCACCTTGTTTTGCATGAAAGAGGATGTGGTGATAAGGAGGAAGGAAAGATACCAGAAAGACTTCAAAGCAGTGGTAGCAAAATAAGCTGTAATATGTGTGGTACATAGAAAACATAAGAGAAAATAGATAAAATTGAGTTATTTTTTAGAATTTTTTAAACCTAGATGCGAGGTTTAAAAAATAATTTTATTTTTATGTATATTACAGATGCCAGGAAGTTTTTAAGGTGCTATCTGTGTCTCTAGATCATGTTTAGAAGAGATACCTCCATAGTTGGTTAGAGGTTATCTTATTGGTATTTAACCAAAACTCCTGTTTTGAGATACAATGTTTGGGGAATATTCGAGCTTGCATAATTTAAAGATATTCTTATTTTCAGAATTTTACTTCTCATTTTGTTTTCAATAACATGAAAGCACTTTCTAGAGTTTTATACTAAAGTTAATTATTATTTTTCTTTAACATGCAGATCTGCAAGTTGAGGTGGAACCATTCTGGCTTCTAGTACAAATGCCAAGTGTGTGATCTGTGGTAAGTTACTTAATTTCTCTGAATCTCATTTTGTACATGAAGATAATATCTAACTTATAGAAGTGATATTCAGCAAGATAATATATGTAAAGAACTCAGGTTAGTAAAGCTACCTAGAGAGGGATCTTAACAAATCCTTAATGACTTTCATTAGTGAAGAGAACCAGGTGAGCCCAGGAGGTAGTAGACCTAATTTCCCGTCTCTGCTTCAACCACTTCTCAGAGGACCAAAGTTACTTGACCATGGAAAGCCTCAGCTACCATTAAAATGAGGTTAGGAATGTTAAGACTCTTGACTAGAGGTTATATTAAATGGACTTTTAAGGTCTTTTTAATAAGATGATCCCTTTGATGATGTAACTCTGCCCCCTTTAGATGTTTTATACATTTAGAAATAGTACTTGCTGTTGTCAGGGGCATGGTGCTTCTGTGAACCAAGAAGTGAACATCTCTTGCTAACATAGGTTCTTATTTCCCATAAATATTGCCAGTGATTCAGCTAACTTACTGAAATGCAACATCTTTAAACATTTATTTTGAAAATTGGAGAAGGGGTGTGGCTTGGCTTTGTTTTATTTGAGAGATAGTATAGTGCCATGTTTAAGAACATGGACTTTGGAGTCTGGTGGATGAGGTTGGAATCCTGCCTTTGCCACTTGGTTTCCATTTCAGCTACTTACAAGTTCTTGGGCAAGTGACCTAATCTTGTTAAACCTTGAGGTTATTGTAAAGAACAAATTAAATAATCTAGGTAAAGTTTTTAGCACAGACTCCATGCAGTAATAGTAAATATTACTTTTTCTTTATTTAGCAACTATTTATTGAGCTCCTCCAGTGTGCCAGACACTATCCTAGTCTCTAGGGATAGAGAATGAACAAAAGAGCATGTTAAATCCTTCAATTCTAGCTTTGAGAGACTTCCACTATTTAATGACAGCTTTGACTGTAAAAGGCATTCTACTTTCAGATCTGCTAAAATGTGGTGAGGAGAGAGTGCATTTTAGAATGGAGCAAGTAATCACTACACAGGAAATGTTTGTTTAACATTCCTCGGGGAAAAAAAACTTAAATTCAGATTGTGGAGTTCTGGTTTTGTCATATTTGGGTTCAGTTCATTAAGCACTTATTACTTATTAAGCATCTACTGTACTCCTGTATTATGCTGGAAACTGGAAATACAAAGATGAGTAAACCTGGGCCCCTCTATGGAGGGGCTCGCAGTCTGAGCATAGACGGGGAACTAGTGGATGAGGTGCAAGAAGCAATGATCTTATACTTTTCATTTTCTTTTATTGTGAAGTATTTGTATCATAAAATAATATATTTAATATATATGCTAAGAAACAGCAATAAAAGGACAGAAGCAGGACATCAGCTATGCTATTAAAGTTCACTCTATACTCTTTCCAGAATGCACTCTCCATCTCTGCTGCCCCCATAATGATTACCTTGTATTTCATATTTTTTTTTTTTTTTTTTTGCTTTTCGTCATAGTTTTAGCACCACTTATATTTTTATCTCCAAATACTTGTTATACCTGTGTTTGGACTTCATAAAAATGCATCATACTCTGAATTCTTCTGTGACTTTCCGCACAACACTGCTTTTAAGATTTAGCTCCACCGATGCTAAATCTTAGATGGAGTTCATTTATTTTTCACTGTTGTACAGTATTCTATAGTATGCATGTGCTGCAGTTTATTCATTTTATTATGGATGGACATTTGAGTTTTTGTTTTATGTGTTTCACACAATCCTAAAATGAACATTCTTATGTATATATCATGACATATATTCTTGAGTTTCTTATTACATTGTACAGTAAGATAGCCACTAGCCGTATGTGGCCACTTACATTAAAATTAAAATTAAATAAATTTAAAATTTCAGTTTATCAGTTGGACATTAGCCACATTTCAGATGCTCAGGAGCCACATGTGGCGAGTGGCTACCGTATTGGACAGTGCAGATATGTAACATTTTCATCATCACAGAAAGTTCTGTTTCCAGATTTTATCCATCTTTATATCTCCAGTTCTCAGCACAGTGCAGAGCATTGTAGATGCTGGATAAGTTAGATAGTGCTGGTCATATGCCTGGGAGTGAAATTATCTTGCTGTGGGGTATTCACATCTTCATCTCCACTGGGTAATGCCCACCTGTTTTTCTCAAAGTGGTTATGCCGATTTATGCTCCCACCAGCTGTGTGGAAGAGTCCTGGTTGCTCTATATTCTTGATTTGGCACCGTGAGACTTTTCAGTTCTGGCCAGCCTGGGCAGGTATTTTTGAGGGCAGCCCACAGCTTATGCAAACAGCAGAAAGATCATTCTTCTAGTTTCACAAAGCCCAGCATAGGTAGTGAAGAAGGCTTTACCTGTAGGGGAACATCAGGGTGGGGTAGGAATGTTTCCTGGGTTGGCTCCAAGGGTCACAGGACCAAAGTCCAGCTGAAGTGAAGGAGGGAAAATAGTGAGAAGTGGATTCACATTTTGAAAAATTCTCTTTCACTGTGCCATTTCTGCCTATGGTAGTAAAATTTTTGACAATAAAGCATGTCATTAGAATGAATCTTTGTTCCTGTATTTAATTCTGCAGGGAGTTTGGCTCCAAATTTATTTAAAGCTTGAATTTAGAGAGTGCCTGCAGAGTACTGAAGCCTTAGACATTGCCTTTCCTGCTGTTGAAAAAGACCCCCCTTGCCCCACATACCATTCAGGTAATGGCTTCTAAGCTTATTTGAAAGGAAGCTTATCTCTATTATAAATGAGATTAGAAGTCCTGCGCGAGTGTTATTTAGGTTTCAGTGACTTTCAAACAAAGGAATACGAATCAGTCGTTAGGCTGCTGTGTGCAAAGTTTGATTAATAAGACAAAGTTTAGGAAGTGCTGCTTGTCTTTTTGCATTCCACTCACTAGGACTGATAAAAAGAGATTTGCCTATCCCCTTGCTCTTCCCAGAATTTAAAAGAAAAAACATGCAAAAAAACTCCTAGCAACCTCATATCCCCTTCATGAAAGTTATGACAGGTGGTAGTAGTGCTGCTTTCTGCAGTGCAGGTTTGTTGAAATATAAGTTAATGCTAACCACAGGAAGAAAGGATTCACACCCCTTTTTTCCCCACCCCCAGCGTCTTTTGGGACCTGTTTGCTGACGTCTCAGAGAAGAGCACTGGGAATAGGAGTAACAGTGACCACAGCAGCTGACATTTATTGGTCACTTATACTGTATGTCAGGTAACATGCTAAGCACTCTTTGCATGCATTCTGTCATTTGTCCTCACAGCCATGTCATTCTTTCTCCCACTTTAGATCCAGGAAACAGGCTTAGACTGGTTAAATATTTTTCCCAGGGTTTTACAGCTAGCATGTGGTTAATTCAGGGCTTGAACTTTAGTCCTTTTGACTCTTAAGCCCTGCTAAGATTATCCTGCAT
This sequence comes from Pteropus alecto, assembly GCF_000325575.1. Lineage (NCBI taxonomy): Eukaryota > Metazoa > Chordata > Mammalia > Chiroptera > Pteropodidae > Pteropus > Pteropus alecto. The sequence continues at coordinate 907,526 of NW_006434897.1, forward strand.
CTTTTGCCAAAAATTGATGAGAAGAGGGACTGGGAAAAGTACTAGGTGTGACATCGAGGGAACAGAACATCTGTCTTTCTTCCTCTTGTTTTGTGATGGGGAAATAAGAGGCAAGAAATGGAAGGGCTGGGACTGAGGTGGCGTGGGACAGCTGAGGTGGCTGGTGTAGGTGCTGAGCCAGAGTGTAGTTATTTATTCTCCTACAATACCTTTCATAATTGTGTGTTTTAAAGGGAAATAAAAGATTTTACTCCTTTAAAGCGAGAGAAAGACAGCAAGTGAGGAAAAATGTGTGGCAGGTCCTGGGATATAAAATGCCAAGTGGTGAAGAACATTGCTGAAGCTGGATCTTTAAATTCATAGATACTAGTAGCTACTAGATTTGGGAGTTCCACCAAAGTGTCCTTTTAAAGGAAAGCTGTATTAATGGCTGACTTCTCTTCAATGTGTTGAACTTTTCTCCCGAAAGCTAGGTGATGCCTCCTGCTGTGGTTTTGGCAGAGTGTCATGATGACCTAGACCAGATTTCCTATTAGGGTTAATAATCCATTCATAGCTTATTTGTGGTTGCCATTCATTTACTTCTCTTTGTTACTTGAAGAGTTCTGTTACTATAACTCAGGTGGGAAGGATTTTGAACAATAGTTCTCTATGTCTTTTTTCATAAGTGGTTTCTACTAGTCAGTTCATGATGAGACCATACTTCAGGCTGCTTACTCAGGCTTGTAGTTGGCCACATCTCCCAGAATGCAGCTGATTCTCAAGTTTGCTAAACAAACTTATAAGAAGTTGATAGATCCAGGATGCCGAATTAATAATGAGAAGTAGAAGTGCCAATACGCCTGGGATGCTCTGGCCACCGGTCATGGTGTAGGATCTGCCTTGGAAACCAAGTTACTTAAGGTTGCTTATTAATCATGAAATCTGAGCAAGGCGAGCGGCTGGGGGAATTTAATGCCTAATTTATTATTAGACAGTACATCAGCTCAATGCTTGGGGACCATTTTAAACAGCAGAATTACAAATAAAAAATATAAAAATGTGAATAACTTGGCACTAAATAGATTGTATGTACGAAGACCTCTTGTTTACAGTATGAGAGTTGAAACAGGAAGGCAGAGAGCATCATCTTCTTCTTCGGCTAAAGCTGGGAACATGTGCATAGGTGATTCAAAATTTTCACCTTTCCGTCATGTCTGGGAATGACTGCAGAAATGCTCAGAACATTGATTTTGGAGTTAAAAATAAATTTTAGCGAGTAGGCAAATTCACAAGTATGGAATTTGCAAATAATGAAGAACAACTTTACTTAGGAAAAGTGGAGGTGGTGGTGCTGGCACCAGGCAAGAGGGAATCCATGGCTCAATCAACATCACTGGAAGTCTGTCTCTTGTTTTTGAACCTCAATGGCTGGCAGCTTCCTAATGTCTTACAGGTATGCTCTATGTGGCAGGGAAGGCAGCTTCCAGTAGCTTCAGTTACCCATTCTTTCATCAGAGCTCCATGGAACTTAGTGGGGAAGGACTCTGCCTCAGCTGGCAGTGTGAACTTATCCTTGCACCAGTCACAAAGGCTGAGGAGTGGTTTTCTCTGATTGGTTTTATATGGGTCCTGTGTGTGGCTTAGGGGGGTGGTGTCCCCTGATTAGCTTGGCCAGGATCATGCTCACCCTTGGGCAAGAGGGGGTACAGTTTGTTACAAGACAATGAGGGACTTGGGGAGAGATATTAGATAGACAAAAAAAGCAGTCGATAACAATCTTGAGTAATTTTTTAAAACTAACCTTCATTCTTCAGAAAGGTCGCTACCATATTGAGTTGCAGCTTTCTATTAAGTGCATTTCAGTCATGGCCTCTACATGTCCCCTCACCCTCCCTCCCCCCGGCCCCCACCTTTTATTGATAAGTAGTGTTCCATCGTAAAAATATACTGCAGTCTGTTTATCCATGCTCCTGTTGATGGACATTTGGGTTGTTGCCATTTTTGTTTAGTATGAATAAATCTGCTGTGAGCATCTTTTATAGATCTTTGTATAGACATACAATCATAGCTTCTTGAAACCATAATTTTAGACACATTGTCCTTGGCTGGTTAAGGGGATGGCTTTAATGCTACAGCTGCCTAATCTCATCCCTTATCTCTTAATTATGACTAGTTTCACTCTCAGAGGGTGATTTTTTTTTTTTTTTTTAAGATTTCCAGGACATTTTGTATTATGTACTGACCACAATTTAGTCATTCTGCAAGTATTTTTTTGTGTTTTTGCTTCTGTAGGTTAGGGGTCCCCAACCCCCGGGCTGTGGACCAGTACTGGTCAGTGGCATGTTAGGAACTGGGCCGCACAGCAGGAGGTGAGTGGGCGGTTAGAGAAGTTTCATCTGTATTTGCAGCCTGTCCTCAGCACTAGCATCACCACCTTAACTCCAACTCAGATCATCAGGCATTAGATTCTCTGGTGCCAAAAAGGTTGGGGACCACTGCTATAGGTGACATAAATCTACTTGGGCGGCAGTGTAGCCCACTGGAAAAGACTGGACGTTGGCATCAGGCCTAGATTCATAGCCTGGTTCTGGCTCCTTCTGGCTGTGTGACTTTAGGCATTCTTAATCTGAGCCTTGCTTTTTCCGAAAATGAGGCTAAAAATATGGCATAGGGTTGGTATGAAGATGAAATGAGATAATGATATAATGCTTATCATAGTGATTGGGTATATAGTAAGCCCTATGATGTCGCTTATATAATTGCTGGTAGGAAATATAAGACAAAGTCATGAAACATCAAAAATGAAGGAAGACATTAGTGTGGATACAGCAGTTTAGCAAATTGGGAAAATTTAATTATGAAAAGGTTATGTGATTTTGCCAGTCTTTTTCATTTTAATTTTATTTCTCCTCTCTTTGCAGTTAATTCAAAGAATAACATTGTAGCTTATTTTTAAATTTAATTTTATTTTTTGGTTCTAGAATCTTGACAAGGAATAACAAAACAGTCTTAAGCAGAGCTTGCTGGTTAAGACAGCAAATTAGGATTAGTTTTATATTTTATTCTGAGTCTTTTCATGCCTTTCTTGAAAGAGTTCAAAGAGTAAATCAGATAGTATTACCATAGGTAGCTAAGGAATGTTCCATTGTATGGAAATACCACATTTTGTTCATCCATTCATCCATTGATGGACAATTGGCTTATTTCCACCTTCTGGTTTTATAAATAGTGCTGCTATGAACAGTGTATACAAGTTTTTGTGTAGAAATATGTTTGCTTTTTTTTCTCTCTCTAAATTTTTTAAGATTTGTTTTTCAATTACAGTTGATCTACAATATTATATTAGTTTCAGGTATACAACATAGCAATTTGACATTTACATACCCTAGGAAGTGATCACCCTGATGATAAGTCTAGTACCCACCCGAAACCTTACATAGTGATTACAATGTTGATTATATTCTCTATACTGTACTTGATACCCCAAGAGTATTTTTAATAATTAGTGGTTTGTACTTCTTAATCCCTTTTACCTTTTTCACCTCCCCCTCCCGCCCCCCCTCGCCAACCTCTCTCCCATTCGGCAACCATCAATTTATTCTTTGTATCTATGAGTTTGTTTCTTTTTTATTTGTTCATTTATTTTGTTTTTAGATTCTACATATAAATAAAATCATATGATATTTGTTTTTCTCTGTCAGTTTGCAGTTCTCTTGGATATATACCTAGCAGTTCAATTGCTGGATCTTATGGTAACTCTATGTTTAGCCTTTTGAGGAACTGCCAGACTGTTTTCCAAAGCACCTGTGCCATTTTACATTCCTACCAGCATTGTAGGAGGACTCCACTTACTCCACATCCTCATCGACACTTGTTATTATGTCTTTGTTGATTATATCCATCCTAGTGGATGTGAACTGGTAGAGAGAGATGAAATTTATGTCTTTGTATGAAAGGGAAGCATGAATTTTTAAAAATATAGTGAAACCTTGGGCTAGAGTCAGCAGTAGTCAATTAGCTAAAAGTTGATTGAGTACCTGATCAATTAAAGAGGTGTATACACTGTGGTCTCTGTTTAAAGTGATTAAAATCTGTCTGAGGTGTTAAGTTATAAGAATGTCTCTAATCAGGACAATATAGTGCAGCGGTCCCCAGCCTTTTGGGCACCAGAGACTGGTGCTCCTGTGAGAATCTAATGCCTGATGATCTGAGGTGGAGCTGAGGCGGTTGATGCTGTCACTGAGAAGAGGCTGCAAATAGAGATGAAGTTTCACCTGCTCACCAGCTGTTCACCTCCTGCTGTGCAGCCCAGTTGCTAATAGACCACCTACTGATACCCGTCTGCGCCAGGGGTTGGGGACCCCTGATATAGTGGATGTATCAGAGCGATGCAGGCTGACTGTGGCTGGAATGGTCTCTAGAGGCTCTCAGGTAGGAAGTGAAGCTCGACTCAGATCCATAAGGATGTGTAAGAGGGCATGGCAGAGAAGATCACATTTTTTTCCTCCATTTCTCATTTTTGTTTTGAGTAGTGAATACTATCCGAGCTAACAATAGGCCGCCTACAGGTGTTAATTTGTTAAAACGTTTTTGAAAATTAAATAAGCAGAAAACTTGAAAAGTGCAATGAGAAAGGACAAGGTGAAGTCATGAGGGTAATTTCAAAACTGTTATTACCATAATGGTTTGAAAATTGTTTCAGCAAGTCTCCTGTACTGAGTTCCTCATCAGGGATCTGAAAACCACATTCTGTCTATGTTCACCATTCTTTCACACACACAAAATTTGTTTAGAAATGTTTTTTAAACTCTTATTAACACACAAAAACAGCATTATTATCACATAATTACTTTAAACAATATTAATATGTATTCTTTTGATATGCAATGTATCTGAAGAATATTAAGGGGAGGGTTATTTTTTAAAAATTGATTACATTTATTACTGTAATTTTCTCTGACCTATTTTTTTAAATTTTTTCCTTTTTTTTTTTTTTCACACAAAACTCTCTTCTAGGCTGCATGAGTCCCTGAAGGATAAGAACAATGTTATGCTGGGGATATTGGTCTCTAGGCCAACCTGGGATCAGCACCAACCTGCGAGGGATTGTGGCCGAGCCACAGGTGTGTGGATTTATATCAGACAGAAGCGTCAAGGAAGTGGCCTGTGGAGGAAACCACTCCGTGTTCCTGCTGGAGGATGGGGAGGTTTACACATGCGGTTTGAATACCAAGGGGCAGCTGGGCCATGAGAGGGAAGGAAACAAGCCAGGTGAGTGCACCTCATCCACTTGGTGACTGGTGGAAAGGCAGAGGAACGGGGTTGGCGGGGAGCACTGGTGGATGTTCCTTACCAAGTGTTGATCTTTCAGGGAGGCCCTTTGAATGGTATAAGGATCCCCCTCTGTTTGGAATCTCTGTGTCTAATTTAAACCTTTTGATAGAAAACCAGACTTCCTTTTTCACCTTGTTAGATATTACCAGGGAGGAGAAGTCGACTAATTAGTTTTGAGTTAAAGAAATAGATTTTCTCCAGTAATTGAATGCTAAGACTTATGATCATTTTGTGAATAGGTAATCCTCATACAATCAATATCAGAAGCATTTCTCCTAATTTTTCCTTCTATTTATTTATTTCTGCAACATGCTTTTGTTAAGCATTTTGGGCTAAGCACTGTACTTGGTGTTATGAGTAGAAAGTGAATGAGAGAGAGTGATGATGTGGCTCCAGGGAGCCCGTGTGGAAGGACTTGTTAGGTAAGTTGAAGAGTGTGCTGGGGAGTATGAGGGAGAGCGGATTTAGTCTACCTTTGAGAGTCGCGTAGGAAGCAGGAGTAGGAATTGAGAGAGAGAGAGAGAGAGAGAGATTGTGAGAATGTGAGAGAGAATGTGAGAGTGTGAGAGTGAGAGAGTGAGAGAGTGTGAGTGAGAGAGAGAGTGGGTGAGAGAATATGGTAGGAACACCAAGCTTATTGCCCACACCTGAGTGTACCCAGTGATAAAGGCGTGGGTCTGATGGCGCAGTCCTTGTTCAGGGAATGTTGAATAGTGTGGTGAGAGGTAGTGAGAGAGGATGAGCTGGAAAGGTAGGGGCTAATTAGATTCCTTAAGTTTTAGTGTCTTTCATTTATTTATAACGTGCTGTGTGTATTTAAAGATTATTGGTTTGCATTTTTTTCTTCCCACTTTTTCTGTTTAAAGAATCTAAGTTTGACCTTCAGTGTATGTATATGTAGCGTAGATCTTTGAGGTTCTATCTCAGTCTTGGATTTCAGCTCTGTTTGGAATAGTGGTGATGATATTTCAATGAGTCTCCTTTTGGAGAGAAATGATAAGCTAGGGTCTTAAATTGTGTATTTAATGATATATTTGTCATGCTAGCATGGGCATGTGCTATTTTCTTTGTTACTTACTGTCTTTTTTTATTCATTCCAAATCTAATCAAGATACTGAAGCTTCGTTAAAGAACAGCCTTGATGGTTTTTCAAGATGATTTTATTCTCTTGTATTCATTTAGGCAAGTCAGTTTGGTGTCAGAATGAGCTAATTTTTTTGTGTGACATCGTGTCTCTCTTTTCTCATATTTATTCCATCCCATAGCAAGTGGCTGTGTCCCATAGTTCCCCTGCCCAAACATCAGTATTAATTTGTCATCATAGATTTTTCTGTTGACCACTTGATGAAAGGCTATTTGTAAGCAGATTTATGAAGTGTGTGAAGTATGATATATAGGCTTTCCCCCCATTCTTTGCCTCTAGGTTCCCTCATGGGAGCCCTCCTCGAGACAGCCCAGCAGGCCTGCTCACTAAGATTCTAGCCCAGGGGTTTTTTTGACCTGTGGGCCCAGGACTCCTGGGATTTCAAGGAAGGGATTGGTAGCATGTTCCATATGTATACCTTTATATGTGCAATGCACTTGATACTACAGGTTTTCAAATGTAATAGATCATGTTCATTAAAATAAAAATTCAATTAAGAATGCCACCAATTCATAAATGGAGTTAATAAATCCTATTCATTATGTTTTACAAATTAATATAATACTAAAGTATAATATAGAACTATTATGGAGGTGACAGGAAGGTTTTTTACTTTTAAAATGGTTTTAATATTAGAAAATATTAAAAACCAAGGTTTTCTTTCCTCCTGTTAAAATTCACTTGTGTCTTACGTGAAGCTTCTAGTCTTGCTCTGTTTCCCTGGGTGAGAGCCAGTATCTAACAACTAATGTCTACAGAGAGGTTAATGGCAGGTCACAGCCCAGCAGCATGCTCCTTCCTTCAGGAATGTCGACATTCCACCAGAACTTAGAGACACTTAAGGCCCACTTCACACCAATGATCCTTGAAGGACTTGTATTCACCCTGGCTAGCTTTTGAAGGACTGTTTTGGGGACCAGGAGATCTTTCTGTTACTTCTGCAGAGCCAACATGGTCAGGGTGAACTCTGGAGTCAGACAAACCTAGTGGAGTGGAAGCATCACTTGTCTCTGATTCTGTATTTCAGAGCCTCATTTTCCCTTCCTGTAAAAAGAGGAGACTTCCTGTTCTAGCGTAGGTCTTGATGGAGTAGATTCAAATGGTAAAGAAGATTCCGCAAAGCTGCCTGTAACCTGGAAATGTTGCCCTTCTGTTTTCCCTGCAACTCTCTGCCTTCTGCAGGCGGAGTCCCTGCAGATCCCATTGCTCAGGGTGCCTTATTGCATACCTTTGTCTTAGAACCTGGCGGGGAGAGGATTCAACCTAGGGTGGCAAGTGAGAAAGGAAACAAAATCCTTGCAGTCCAGAAATGGCTTAGATCTGTGGAAGCACCATGGTGAATACATCCGAGTGCAATCTGAAATTCTTTCAGTGGAGCCTCCTGACATAGCTCCATGGAGCTAGTGGTGGCTCGTTTGTGGGCCTCTGGGAATGAGGAGCAGCTGCTCTGCTTCTCCTGTATGCTGGGTCAGGTCAGTGCCTCTGTCAGCCTGTAGCCGTTCCCTGTAGGCAGGTTTATGACTGAAAGAGAGTTGACCTAGAGGTATGCCACGAAGGCCGCAGAATTCAGCAGATTCAACCACAGAGTCCAGCCCATGCTTGTAATCTGATTTTGGCATAAACAAGGTTCTAATGTAAATTGCAATAGATTCCAGAAATTTCTGTTGCTGGTTAAGCAGTCTGTTAATTATAAACTCCATAGCAGCTGCGGAATAGTACCTCTCTGAATGGAAAGATTATGTGGGTGGGCACTTCCCTGTGTTTTTAACTTTTCCATTGGTAGGTGTGTTCTATATCTGGGTACCATTTGGGTTTATTTTTAATGAGTGGGAAAAAGACAAAGAGCTTGTTTTCTATATGTGCTCATTTAGAACTGTGACCTGGAGAGCTTCTAGGCATGGTAGGGAAGTTGGTGACAGACCCTGTTTCAGGTAGCCTGTGCTGGCCCTGGCCCACAGGAATCTACCCCCAGGCAACCCCTGAGGTATTTTGGGAGGGCGCTTGGTAGAAGAAGGCCACCTCCCCAGAGAGGATGTTTCTGGGGATAATGGGCAGGTCCGAGATTTCAAATCAACATCATTGCCCAGACCAAAAGGACTTTGTAGTACGAAGGATTAAAAAGAGTGAGGGGAAGGAAAGGTGGACAGTGGTGGTATAAGTGATGCACCAGGACAAAACTCTTCTATTTGAACATGTGCCTTGAGTCTGTCCTGCCAATCTTCACATATCAGTTTATACTGATATTTTATATTTTGTCTCTAACTGGCAGAGTTGCATAGATGCACAGATTTATTTTTTTGGAGGCATATTGTACCTGAGCAGTGATATAAAGCACCCACAATGCTTTTAAGGGTTACTTTTTTCCTTGAGAACATCTAATAGTTTCTATTTGCTTTTGTTGCTCCTGAGGCTACTGTGCTTTCCTCGTACTCTCATTTCTCTCCTTAGTACTATTCTTATATGACCAACTTCTCTGTGTGTGGTAGGGAGAGGGTATTTCAAGGACACATCCAACACTGAAACTCTTGGTAATTCGGGCCCAGATATTTTCCCAGTGTGTCAGGAAGCCTAGTTCTAGCTTAGGTGTGTCCATGACTCATTCACTTGTGCTTTGGCCAAAGGCAAAGAGGCCTGTGATTCTCAGAAGCATTTTTCATGGGCAGAATACCAAAGCCTCATCTAAACTCAGTGTCCAGCTTTTTTTTTTTAAAGTGTTGGATTATAACTGTTTTGTGTATTCCTTTCCCATGTGACTTTTCTCTCCTTCATTCTCTCCCTTATATTGTGATATCAGCCTTATCTCCCTCTCCCCAAATCAGGGATAGTTTCAGTGATTAGGACATTGTAGGATTATTACTAATTTCCTCATGTTTTTGCCCATGAATTCATCTCATGATTTCCTAAGACATAGAATTACAGAACTGCCTTATAGGAAGACTTGTGTGCCTCCCCCTTTTTAAATAAAGCAAGCAAACAAAACATGAATTTTTTCCAAATTGTGATTTTTATAAGTGATTAATCTGTAACTGAACATTAAGCAAATCTTGAAATATTTTGTGAAATTAAAGTAGAAACTGGTTGACCCTAGAAACAATTTAAAATTTTTACCTCAGTTTACTGTGCTTCTCTTATTCCCATCCAGCCACATTGTCAACACCACACTCTAGCTGAGTGGAAAGTTCTCCTTGCCCGTACATATTCTGATTTCCTGTATTGAGGTTAACATAGCTAATTCTTGTGTTATTAGGGCTGTCTGAATTTTTGTAAACCTCCTCTAACCTTTCTTCCTTAGTGGACAAAAACTGGCAGGTGCATTTATTTAGTTTAATTTGACTATGTTAAATTTTTAAAATTCTGCATAGACATACCAGGAAACTTTTTCATAGCAAATCCAAAGAGTAACAATTTATAAGGAGACTCTAACATTTCTGAGCAACCCTGTTTGATTCATATCTATGATTGGTACCTTTTACTTCCTCCTGAGTTAGTCTCTCTCTTTCTTGCAGGTAATTTAATCAAATTCATTTTCGCTTTTTTTATTCAGATTAAGCATTTCCATAATGCCCATCACCATATGTAACAGCTCTCCTGCTGTTTGATAAATGAGGTTTATAAAGCAGAACATCTCAAATGCCTCAGTTCCAGAGCTGCAGTTACTAGTAGAAGTAACACTTTGAAATAGCTTATCAGTTTGCTCTGCTTCATTTCAAGGACTCAATAACTCTGTCATGTTAATCAGCTTTTACTGAAAAGCAAACTGAGTTGAAAGGAAATAGAAGAAATCCTATAATGACTTCCTGTTATTTAAGTGCCTGTTTCCATGGGCATAACTCTGATATAAAATGCAGAAGGTGCCATAGGAAATATTCAGATCTCAGCATTGTGCTTGTTAGGGGCCCCATCCCTTTCTCATTGGGAATGGCAGGTGATCTGGGAGGCTGCACACCATTCTGATGATGACGATAATGGTAACATTCAAATCTGGTGGGATGTGTTGACTTCATTGATAGCTGAGTGGACAGCTTCCTGGTCTGGACACTTAGGAATCAGGAGCAAATGTCATTTAATAACTTTATTTTCTGGTGCGGTTAATCAAAATTTACTTATTTCTGTTTATGATACTGAGCCTATTTTCTTTAAGATATTCGAATGTTTTAGAAAATACATACTTATTTGTCAAAGTATTTAATGTGAGGTTAGTTGTGACTTTAAAAAGTTTGCAGTATTTTAAGTAATTTACGTAGTAGTTTACATCGTGATACAAGAGACTCAGTTCATTTGTTAATTGCTAAAGTGGTTAACAACATATACATATTATAAGCTTTCTACATCTTGGTGTGCTTGGCATTTTTAAGCTAATTAGTCCTCATGTTTGTCCTATAAAGTAGGTCAGTACTGGATCCTGGGTACATGTAAAGGGGAGAAGGAAAGGGGATGAGTGAGTCTTACTTGGGTCCTGATAGACAGTTTAGTTTTAACAATCCTAGAATTATGTCCATGGATATATTTACAGGGTGATTGGGAAGGCCCAATAGAATTTTATTCTCCAATTGTTTTTCTTTTTTTACCATTCAATCCTTATATTAAAAAAAAAAAAAAAGGCATATAAACTTGGCCACCAAAGCACTTGTATTCTTAAACTTCTACTGGTTGAATACCAAGTATGATCCAGGTGCTTCGATTAAAGGTATGGAGAAACAATTTCTTTTTCATCTTTAAAATCGTTAGATAACTGTCTGTTCTTTTATGCTCTTTTGAGAAGCCGATTATCTAGGGAAGAAGGACACATCATAATTCGTATCTCAGGTTGATAACATTTTGCCTAGCAATTTGCCTCTTATTCTTTGTTCCTTTATCTCCTTAAATTCTTTACTTCTTATCACTCAGTCATTGATTTAACAGGTATTTACTGAGTGACTAGACTACTGGGCTCCTCATTTGTTATAGTTACTGTGGAACACAACACCTTTGGTACAAAGCCTACCCTTTGGGAGTTTGGAGTTTATAGGCTAGGTGGGAATGTAAGATGTGTTCCTGTTAGAGTGCAGCTCACTATTTGCTGGGCAAGTGATGATGGTCCTAAGTGTATCAAAATAAGAGTCATAGTGAAGAGTTAGGTCTAAGTCAGGCCACCAACAGTGCTGCATCCTGATTTCTAACAAATTTCGTCTTTTACACCCACACACATATAAACTACAACTTCATCCTTGGTTTGTGAGCTTGGGAGCAAACTCCAACAGTTCAAAGAAGGGGCAGCTTTGGTGCTTTTGTCAGTGCTCCAGGGATGGTCCATGATTTTAGTAAGTTCACCCTTTAATTCTGAATTTTTGTGTTGTAATAACAATTTTGTAGTTTGGTGATTTTGGTGATCTCTTGTCTAGCTTGGTGATTTGTGATCTTGATAGATCTCAGATAGGTGAAGTTTTATGTAAAATTTTGTCAGTTTCTAAATTTTGTCAGTCTGGGATCTGTCTAGTCAGCTGATATTTTATAGTTCAAGAGCTACTGGAATCTTTGTTTTCCTGAGTAATTACTCTTTAATATATGAAATGTTGAAATCTTTGGTAACTTCAACAGATATTCTGTTTCATATCCTCACAGACTTTGAATCATTTTTTTCATTCATTATTAAGACATGTATTGTGATTTCTATTATAATTAAATGACTCATAGCAGTTGAAATCATCATTGTGAATGATTTTAACTTAGAGTGTAGCTAATTATGGAGGCAGTAAAATGAATAGGAGCATGGACTCTGGAGCTAGACTTCTTGGGTTGGAATCCTGGTTCTGCCACTCCACTGGCTGTGTGACTGGGGAAATTGCTTAACTTCTCTGTGTCTCAGTTTTTTTCTTAGTTGTAAAACGTGAATAATAATATCTACCTATTTTAGGGTTGTGAGGACTTAATAAGTTGCACATCAGGTGTTTGGAATAATGCCTGGCCAAAAGTAAGCCTCAGTTTGTGCTGGCTGTCGTAATTATTTGTGCCACTGTCTTCTATTATGGTTTCTGATTCTATTATTCCAGCATATAACAAATAAGTTTATTACAAATACATAAACATTATATTTATATATGTATAAATAATCGTATTGATCATTTTTATGATCCTTAACACTATAGGATCCAATTAATGGCATATACAGGCAAACCTTTTTGTATTGAGCTTTGCTATATTGCACTTCACAGGTGTTTTTTTGTTTTTTTGTTTGTTTGTTTTTAACAAATTGAAGCCAAGACCTTCCACCAGCAAAAGGATGAGTTGCTTTATTGTGAGACTCACTTGATTGTGGTGGTCTGGAACTGAACTGGCAATATCTCTGAAGTATGCCTGTACATTCAAAGGAGGGAGAGGAAATAAGCTAGAGTTGTTAAGAGACTTCACACATTATGCTTATTTTTATAATTTGAGTTTTAAAGGATTGTTTTCAGTTTTTTGGAATCTTATTTGTCCTAAGAAAGTAACTAGCATTAATTGGGCACTCTGGAAAAAATTAATATCCCCATATGGACATGCATACATGTATCTTCCCTCTATGCCATCCATGGATAACATTGCCTCTAGCATTCTGGCCCAAAATTGCAAAGATAGAGAAAGCAGATTAGTCCACTGTGGACATTATAGCATATGAAAGGCTACTTTTGTGGTGCTCCTGGAGAACTTGAAGTGGTTTGGCAATAGACAGGTGATTTGATCTTGCCACAGGTTCAGAGTGCGATCCACTGATGCTGAGCCCAGCTGAATTCCATGGGCAGTTACATTAGGCTTCTAGTTAGCTTTGATGGGGGCGAATATTTGGGCAGGGATGTAAATGATGTGAAACAAGATAAGTAGTTTTGTTTTACTTTCTGCATTCTGAAATTGCCTAAGAAGAGATTACTCTGGAGTCTGAAACTATCTTGATCTCTTTGATCTCTGCTTTTTTTTCCCCCCAATGGGCCTGTATCAGTCAAGGATGTTTTAGCTGCAAGTAATAATACTAAGCTAAAAATGGAATGAACAATGAGTAAAACTTATCTCACATAAAAGGCCCATCCAAATTTTTAGGATCAATTAAATCAAGGGAATAATGACACCATCAAGCACCTAGGTGCTCCCCATATTTCTGTCCTGCCATCTTTAGTTGACTTTCTTTGCACTGGTCTCCTCATGGTCACCAGGTAATTGCCATGGCTGCAGGCATCACATCCTCATACAGCTGGATTAAAAGGCAGACAGGAAGGGGAGTTTATTCTTGCGTCACCTTTTAAAACGAGGGTCGTTCCTAGAAACCCCCCAGCATACATCCCTTTTTGTCTCATTGACCACGTCTGAGTTACATGCCTATCCTAGGGCATTCACTGGCGTGCCAGAATCAGTGAAAAAAGAACCATCTGATTGGCACAGTCACGGCTCATCTAAGCTTGGGGAGGGGCCCAGCAACCCTGAGCCTTCTGGCGCAAGGGAGATGTGGGCGACGGCTGATGGGTAAGCAATGCAAAGTGTCTTCCACAAGGCCGATTTGTGTGCAAACTTGGGTCTTTGACACCTTAAAGTGGAAACATGGAGTCTTATTTTGTTCCTTATTATGATCTGTATTTCTTTTTATGAATTCAACACCTTCACATCTACTTTTAGAACAAGATTAGTGGCTATCATTCTGAGGCAGTGACTTTATAGTGTTTATTATGTGTGGTGTGAAATTGTGTATTTCTTAAGAGTTAGTATCTTATTCATCTTTGTGTCTTAGTGCTAAGCACAATGTTTTAGGCACATAGTGGAGAAATGTGTTAAATATAAAGTCTCAGGTTTTATTTTGTTACTTTGCCATGTTCTCTGTGGGCTTTGGGAGATGGCTTGGGTTGGGTAAGCAAAAATCAGTGATCCGTGTTAAAAGAATTGCTGAATTTTATGGCTAAAAGTGTCTTGAAAGATTTCCATTATCAGGCTTCACAGAATTAAAAGTGTATTTGGTGTCACACAGGCAAACTGTAGTAGACTCACTAGCTTCAGCCTAGTAAATTATCATTAGTTTTATCTATTTTTAGAAAGACCACAAAGATCATGAGATTAGCCTGAGAACACCATCTTTAACAAGTGGTATCTCCTGGTCCATGAATCAGGCATTCATGATTAGTGGTCTTCTCCTTATTTAATTATTAAGCTAATGAAAATCATGAAACAAAGCACTCTACTGTACCCTTTATGATACCTCCCATCCCTTTTTACCATGCCTTTTCCCAGTAGTAAGCACATTTCCAGATGAGTATGAATATTGTTTGTTAATATGATTGATACAGATACTTTCCAGTGACAGACTTAATTTTTTTTTTTTTTTTTTCAGAATGCGTGGGTATGAGTTTACGTGTAAGGCATTGGTGGATAGATAGGAGTGGAATTTTGTAGTGATACAGAGATTTATTCTTCCTCCCAATTTAGCCCACTGATATAGTTGTAAGATTTTCTGGGCCCCATTTAAAGCCTGCTTATATTCCCCAAGTGCTTTACCAACAAGGTAAAGCCACTATGCTGTGGGTTTTTTTTTTTTTTTTGGATGCCAGAATCAGCCTGTTTATTTTCTCTCTCATGATATTTTTCTCCTCTGGTGCTCTGTCACCTATTAAAATGGAAACATTTGCAGTGGACTCAGAGACTCTCAAAAGGAATATGATTTACCTCATTAAAATTTGTGTCTGAGAATTTTCCGTGAGATCCAGTCACAATAGCATCTCATCAGCCTGTTAACTTGTTTTGAGAGTTGTTCATACTGCTACGAAGAGAGTTATAAGGCTCAATCTTTTTCCCCCTCCTTTCAAAGTAATGAGAACTTACAAGAGTCCTTAACAAATTAAAAAACCTGTCTTCCGCTTCAGATTTGTGGTCCATCAGCATACTTTATAATGTGGAAGGAATCTTTTACTTACTGATTTGGAATTAGCCTAGTGCTGTGTGAATAGCACCAGTTGTTAAATTGTGCTGATGAAGACAGCAAGTTCTACATTCTGCTTCTATAGTACTCAGGCTGTTTGGTCACAGAGTCAAAATAGGGAGCACAGGACGGTGGGGACCATTATGCCCTTAGGTAGCAAGTCTCCTGGTTTTCTTCAAGGAGGTGGAGGCAGCTGGTGGGCCATACTAGGTCTTTTCTAGGCCTAACAGGAAGCAAGAATGTTGGGAATAAGGAGAGAAAGGAAAGATAGGAAAAATGGAGATAGCCGTTATGTTTAGCTCACCAGGAGGTACATGTTAAATATGCTTTAACCTTCATTTGAAGGAAAAAAAGGTTAAAATAATGAGTGTTTTTATTTACTGTGACGTAGCATGTGATAGGGACACCTCAAACCAATGAGTCGTGAATGAGAATTTGGAAGTTTTCTGTGATGCCTTTATGAGTGTTAGCCCATGCTTTACTCGTATTTCTGTTCCTCATTCTTTACTGGAGTAGCCTTTGAAGCAGAAAAGCCTTAGTGAATGCCTTTAGTGTTTTCAATATTAGAGACATTAGTGGTGAACAATATTTCATGCTCTCCTATTGGGCACTAAGGGTATAATTCAGATTGGCTAGATTCCTGTCTCCTTTCTTCTACCTTCTCATATGAAAGGGGACTCATCTTTAGGTTGTGTAAAGGTTTTATAAATAGCTGCTTTTTTAATTTATAAACTAATAAGATGTAATTAGGAATGCAAGGAGGTGGGCCAGTGCCCAGAGAGCAATGAGAGAGAATTCTCTCTCCCACTTCTCTGTTTTTCTGTCTCTCTCACTCATTCACATGTGAGCATGTACATGTGTGCATGTACACACACACACACAAGCACAAATGAACATTACCAGACATAGGTCGAATGGGGGGAAGGTGCCAGTACATTTTACCTAGGGTTGGCCAGGGCCACTGGACATACAGATTTTCTTTTCTTTATGATTTTATGAGCTCAAGAAAAAACCAAACTCTTATTCCATCTTCTTACCACCATCCGTTGTTAAATCACTTTGAATTACCATTCAAAGATTTAGATATTTGGATATTAGATATTCTGGGTCAGAAAACCACTATTTCAAGTTTGTTCACAGTTTAAATGAACTGTTCATCTTGGCAGTGTTCTAGCCAAACATAATTGTCTGGAGAACTTCTTAGGACTGACCAGTGAGTGTCTAGCCAGTGAAGCTTCAGGCTTCAGTGCATGTGGAGGGCGCCAAAGACCTCAAGATAAATGAATCCTTTTCTGTTTTAGTTTAAGTGCCTACTCTCTGTCCCTTGTTTTACCCTGACCACGATGGCAAGGCCAGAGCCACAAGTCAAGAAGAAGCGGCGCTTCGGTCTTCTTTCACTTTTACTGTTCTCTTTCCCATAATGCCTTCTTGACTCTGAATTTTGTATGTTACTGCTCTGTGTAATTTGCATATTTATATAAAGTACTAGGGAACTTTGACTTTTCTTAGGCTTTTATGCAGAATTTATTTCTGGTCAAGATTGCATGGGCTGCCCAGGTGAACCAGGCGTATGATGATGGAGTATTTCAGTCAGAAGGAGGGTTTACTTAATAAATGGGGTTAATATAATTGACTGTTCTCTTTCCGCTAGACCTAGACACTAGCTCACTCCTTGTTCAAAGGTAGTTTTCAACTGTATGAAAGACATAAAAGCGAAAAGTAAAACTACAAAAATAACATGAAAACTAGGTGAATATATTTAGAATTTTGGGGTTCTAAAGTGAGACAGGTGGCCCAGAAACTTTTATAAAGGATGTGATTAGCAGATTTGTATGAAAATAAAAATTTTCTATGATATAAGGCATTCATAAACAAGCGAAGAGATGAGTCATAGACTGGGAGAAATAATTGCCATGAATTACTAGATAAAGGTTTCATATTTCTAATATACCAGAGCGTTTTCAAGTTGATAAGAAAAAGATAAGCAACCCTATAATAAAATGGACATTTTACAGAGAAGCGCTTGCAAATGGCCAGTGAATATATGCAGATATGTTCAAAGAAATGAAAATGAAAATTAGATACCATTTTTCATCCATTTGGCAAAAAATTTCAGAGTAATAGCCATTGCTCATTGGTGTTGGAAAACGGGCACATCATATGCTGATTGAGGAAGTGTGAACTGCTACGGTTTTTTTGTAAATCAACTGGCTATATTTAGTAAAATTTAAAATTGTTATACATTTTGAATCAGTTCTATTTTTAGGAAACTTCCTTACACAAATAAAAATGTTAATATATATAACATAAAGAAATATTTCTAAGAATGCTTATTGCAGCCCTTTTTTTAATGGCAAAATAATGGAAGCAGCTTACTCATCCTCTAGGAAATAGGTTGAATAAAGATAGTCATGTTAAAGCTTCAAGTACCAACTTTATACTGTCGACTCAAGTTACTTACAGCCTCAATTTCACCGACTTCCAAATTTATAGTCCACTTAAAGTCTCCACTTAAATATATAATTGGCATCTTAAATTTAACATAGCCTAAAGCAAACTAATTTTCTTTCTCCCTTAAACCTGTTCCCCACCGTATTTTTTCTATTTTTGTACATGACAGTTTCAGACTTCAGGTCAAAACCTTGAAGTCATCCCTGAACCTCTCCACCCCTTTACTAACTTGTGTATTTCCTACAGTCCTTTCCCTAGCACCTTCTTATTTCCCTTCCCTGCTTTGTTTTTCTTCATAGTTTAGCCCTATCTGATATACTTTTATCTCTCTGTCTGTCTCTCTCTTTCATTTGCTTAGTTCTCTGGGTATCGGGGCTTTGTTTTATATCCTCAACACCAAGAATAGTTTCTGGCACATGTAAGTGTAGCATTCAGTAATTATCTTTTGAATAAATGAATGATTATATTGTGAAAAGAAACCAAAAAAGTTACTAAATAAGTATAGCTCTTTTTTGTACACATAAAATCAAGCTAAATTCTAAGACAGAGAAAGACAATTACATGATCTCACTTATATGTGGAATCTGAAACAAACCCCAAAACCCAAGCTCATAGATACAGAGGACAGATTGGTGGTTGCCAGAGGCAGAGGTGGTAGATGGGTGAAATAGGGGCAGGGAGGGAAGCCAAACGATACAAATTCCAGTTATGTAATAAGTCATGGTGATGTACAGCATAACCACTATAGTTAATAATACTGTATTGCATATTTAAAAGTTGCTTAGAGAGTAGATCTTAAAATTTATTATAAGAGAAAAAATTTTTGTCACCACATATGGTGACCTATGTTAATTAGGTTTATTGTGATCATATTATAATACAGTTGACTTGAATGTGGCGGTTAGGGGCGCTGACCCCTGTGCTGTTGAAATGTGTGTATAACTGACTCCCCAAAAATGTATCAATTACATAAACAGTTGATGAACACAATTTTGTATATGTATTATATACTGTATTTTTACAATAAAGTAAACTAGAGAGAAGAAAATGTTAAGAAAATCACAAGGAGGAGAAAATACATTTACAGTATTTATTGAAAAAAGTCCACATATAAGTGAGCCTGCACAGTTCAAACCAGTGTTGTTCAAAGGTTAACTATATGTACAAATATTGAATCATTATATCATACACCTGAAACTAATGTTGTCCGTCCACTATACCACAATAAAAAAGTTAATAACAGCTTCCTGAAAGAAAAGCCAAAACTTTATTTAAAAAATTATTTGATTTTTTTTCTTTCCTGTGGCTGTTATGAGACATTCATTTCTAGACAGGCTTACATAGCTTAAGCTGTCAGGCAGTTGCTTGGCAGCCTGTGATGATCTGTATGCCTACAGGTGTGAAGCTGCTGAGACAGGAAGGTTACCCCTAGAAATACGGCTTGTACTCCTGCAGCAGATTTGCTTGATTTACGTTCAGGGAAGTATTTATGAAAGCAGTTGGAAATATATTGTTGGTACTAGGGACCCAACAATATATTAATAATTGACATCCTATAATGTGTTAGTTTTCTTACCCAAATATGTATGGAGTTTCATTTATAATCCTAAAACTATAAATATTCTAGAACGAGAAGCCATATGATTACATCTGTGGTAGGTAATTGCACTTGTATTGTTAAGAAAGCCTGCTCACTCAAGTTTGTACCCATCTTCTTACCTGAGACATCTTTGTTTAATAATAGCTTTACTGAGACATTCACAAACCATACAATTTGCCCACTTAAGGTATACAATCTAATGATTTTTAGTACATTCACAATTATACAGCCATCACCACAATCAATTTTAGAACATTGTCATCACCCGCCAAAGAAACCCCATATGCATTAGCAGTCAACTCCTCCCCCTATCCTTCAACCCCTAGCCCTAAGCAACCACTATTCTACTTTTTGTCTCTATAGATTCTCCCATTCTGGAAATTTCTTGTAAATGAGACAATACAATATGAGGTCTTTTGTGACTATCTTCTTTTCCCTTAGCATAATGTTTTCAGATTTCATCTATTTTATATTATTACTTCATTCTTTTTTATTGCTAAATAATATTCCACTGTGTGTGTGTGTGTGTAATATATGTATGTGTGTCTCACATTTTGTTTATACTTTCAGTTGTGCACAACTGTTTGTGTGAATGTGTTTTTATTTCTCTTAGGAATATACCTAGAACTGGAATTGTTGAGTCATAGAGTAAACTGTTTTGAGGAACTGTTTTCCAAGGTGGTTGCACTATTTTACATTCTCACTAGCAGAGTATGAGAGCCTGAGATATTTTTTTAAAAATGAAGATCTCTTTATAATAGTACCCACTTCATACGGGTGTTGTGGTGATTAAATGAGATAAAACATATAAAGCCGTTAAAACAGTTCCTAGCACGTAGGAAGCAGTCAGTTAGTGTCGACTATTTTATTATTATGGATATAGTGGGTACTCCAAGTTCAGGATCAATGCAGTATTTCTTGCTCGTGTGTGTGTGTGTGAGTGTGTGGTAAAATACATATAATGTAAAATTTGCCATCCTGACCATTTTTAAGTGTATAGTTCAGTGGTATTAAATACTGTATATTCATAAAATTTTGCTACTCTCACCACCGTTTAGCTTCAAAACTCTTTTTATCTTGTAAAACTGAAACATTTACTCCCCCCCACCCAACCTCTGCAACCACTAATTTGCTTTCTGTCTCTATGATTCTGACTGCTTCATAAAGTGGAATCATACAATACTTGTTTTTTTGTGATTGTTTTATTTCATTTAGCATAACGTTCTCAATTATGCTAAATGAAATAAGACAATCAAAAAAGTTTTATCTATGTTGTAGCATGTATCAGAAGTTTCTTCCTTTTTAAGGCTGAATAATATTCCATTCTGTGATATACTGCATTTTGTTCATTCATCCATCAATCAACACTTTGATCACTTCCATGTTTTAGCTATTGTACATAATACTTCTAAGAACACTGGTCTACAAACATCTTTCTGAGACTCTGCTTTCCATTATTTTGGGTATATACCCAGCAGTAGAATGGCTGGATCATACAGTAATTCTATTTTAAATTTTCTTAAGTAACCACCATACTAGTATGCTTTCCACAGAGACTGTACCATTTTACATTCTCACCAACAGTGCTCAAGCATTTAGATTTCCCCACATCTTCACCAACACTTGCTATTTTCTGTTTGTTTGTTTTGATAGTAGCTATCCTAATGAAGTGATATCTCATAGTTTCAATTTGCATTTCCCTAATGATTAGTGATGTTGAGAATCTTGTCATATGCTTATTGGCCATTTATATATCTTCTTTGAAGAATGTCTCTTCAAGTCCTTTGCCCATTTTTGACATGAGTTGTTTGTTTTTTTTGTTGTCGTTGAGTTTTAGGAGTTTTCTGTATATTTCTGTACAATGGAAAAAATTATTCCCTTACCAGACATGTGAGTTGCAAATATTTTCTCCCATTTTGTGGGTTTCAGTTTTACTCCATTGATATTGTCTTTTGATGATCAAGTTTTAAAATATTCTTGATGTCCAGTTCGTCTGTTTGTTTTATTTTGTAGCCTGTGCCTTTGGTGCCAAGAAATCATTGCGAAGTTCAGCCAGGAAGCTTTTAATGTAGTGTTTCTTAGCATCAGAATCATCTAGGAAATTTTTTTTTTCTCATGAGATTTATACGTATTTATTAAACAAATATTTAATTTAATAAACAAACTGATGCATATCAAACCCAAAAGAAAGACCTCATACAATATCATGAGATAGGTTAAATATTTATGGTGATTATAGATTTGAAAATATGCAGTTTCCCTTTCCAAGATCAGTGCATTTAGACTGTTTAATACATAAATAATCATCTTTGAATATCCAAAACAAAAGATGACATTTTAAAAAGGAAAATGATAATTTAAAAGTAAAAGTGACTCTTCCCCTCATTGCAAAAACAGAATTTTTCTAAAATGTCAAGTAGAAAGGGTAAATATGTAGGAAAAGCACTTCACACCTTCATTAAACAGACTTGGAAAAAATCTTTAATTATATATAGAATTAATATAAATTCATGCAGATTTTGAAAAATTACAACTACTTTACCTTTTTGTCTTATATATTTTAAATATATATTCAAAAAATTATAATGCTTTCAAGATATATAACATATAAAGTAATATCATTTTTATCAGTAATTTCTCTTAAAGGGAGGGGGAAAAACTTAAGGAATAACCTTACAGAAAAGCCAAGTAAACTGTGAAGCGAAGAATAATCACAATGGCCTCAAAGTAAAAATGTGTGACTTTAAAACAGCAAGCTGCCTAATTAATCCTGACAGTGGGGAAAGCAGAATGAGGCAGGAAATAACAGCTGGGACTAAACAGACTAAACTGCTGAGAGGATAACTACCTTGTCTTCAGCTTCTTCTTTGACTTCTCATGAAGTATAAAGGTAATGAAAGACTACTCATTTCACCTGGGAAACTTTTAAAAAAATATAGATACCTAGTCTTCCTCCTTTAATTTTCTGCTTCAAGGTCTGGGATGGACCCATGTGTATATATGTTTAGATAAAATTTCCTTGAAGAATTCTGATGCTCATTTTCTTTTGTGAATCACTGCATCGAAGACTCTATTCTGGGTGTTGATTCCCAGGAAGCTGTCTCTAGGCCCTCTCAGACTGGTATGGTCACTCATCCTTTGTCCTCTCATAATGTACTGTACATAATTTTGTCATTGGATTTATCTCATAGCATAATCTTTTAATCCGTCTCCTGTTTTAGACTGGGTCTGTTGGAGTGAATGAATGAATGAATGGCTAGCTCTTTATCATTCAGGGCACATCTTGGATTTTACTTCTTCCAGGGTGCCTTTCCTAACTCTTCCCCACCTGCAGGGTGAATTAGATACCTCTCATGTGGGCTGCCATTAGCAGCCTGCACATGTTTCTTACATCATACTGTGCTGTAACATCAATTCATATGCCTTGTATGCCTCTTCAGTCAGACTTGAGTGCAGAATGATATTTTAGTTATCTTTCCATCCCTAATATTTATAAAGAATCTTATATATAGTAAACTCATACTTTTTTAGTGAGTATTTTATTTTAAAATCTACTTCATTGAAATATAATTGACATAAAATAGGATCCACTAATTTTAGGTGTACAACTTAACGAGTTTTGACAGTTGTGTGAATGAGGTAGCCATCACAGTCATGATAGAGAACATGTCCTTCACCCATAAAACTTCTCTTATGCCTCTTTGTAGTCAATTTCATCTTCACGCCAGCTGTTTTTTCTTTATATCTGCTTTTTGTTGCTATAGTTTTGACTTTTCTAGAATTTTATATAAATGGAAGTATAATCATGTAGTCTTTTGTTTCTTCTTAGAATAATGTTTTTGAGATGCTGATTACTGTAGCTTTATAGTAAACTTTGAAAGTATGTGGTGCAGATAGTATAATTCCTCTTTTTCAGAATTATTTTGATTATTCTTTCTTGGTCCTTGACTTTTGCATATAAATTTGAGAATTGACTTTTTAGTGTTTAATAAAAAGCCCGCTTGGATTTTTATTAGGATTGCATGGAATCTACTGATCAATGTGGGGAGACCTGACATCTTATTGACAATTTTGAATTTTTTTATTTATGAACCTGGTACATTGATTCATTTGGGAGAGTCTTTACTTTTAGCAATATTTTGTACTTCTCAGGGTACAGGTCTTGCACATATTTTGCTTGTAAATATTTCATATTTTTGGTATTACAAATGGTATTTTAAAACAATTTCCAATTTTTTGGTAGTATATAGAAATATGGTTAATTTTCTGTCCATTGATTTTGAATCACCTTTCTAAATTCTCTCAATAGTTCTACATAAATGTTGTCTGTACGTCTTCAGTTTTATTTCTTTCTGTCCAATTGGTACACTTTTATTTCATTTTTTTGCCTTTTTTTTCACTGAATGAACTCTGGCACAATGATGAATAGAAGTGGTAAAAGTAGAATCCTTACCTTGTCTCTGATCTTAGAGAGAAAACATTTATTTTTCACCATTAAGTGTGATGTTAACAGTTTTTCTTGAATATCCTTTATCAAGTTAAGGAAGTTCCCTGATATTTTTGATTTTTCACATACTGGTATTTACTAATTTTTTAAAAATTATGAGTACTGAATTTTGTTAAATGCTTTCCGAGCTTATGGATGTGATTATATGGCTTTTCAGCCTTATTTTGTTAAGGTGGTGAAATACATTGATTGTTTTTGAATATTAAACCAACCTTGTACTCCTGGAGTAAATCTCATTTAGTAATTTTTATAAATTACTGCTTTTGATTTTTAAAAGTTTGAAAAAGATTTGTGCATTTTTGTTCATGTGGATTATTGGTTTTCTCTCATTGTAATGTCTTTGGTTTTGTTATGTGGGTAATGCTGGCCTCTTAAAATGAGTTGGGAAATGTTCCTTCTGTTTTCTGGAAGAGTTTGTATTATATACAGGTTTATTATAGGTTATTATTTCTAACTTAAATAAATGGTTAATAGAATCCCCAGTGAAGCCATCTGAGCCTAGTGTTCCTTGTGGGAACATTACAAATTCAATTTTTAAAAAAGATGTAGCACTAGTCAGAGTATCTGTTTCATCTTAGGTGAGTTTTCATAGCTTGTTTTATTCAAGGACTTTGTCCATGTTACCAAAGTTGTCAAATTTATTGGCATAAAATTGTCCATAATATTCCCTTATTATCCTTTTCATGACTGTAAGAACTATTTTTCTGATATAGTAACTTGTGCCTTCTCTCTTTGTTTCTTGATTAGACTGGATACAGTTTAATCAATTTTATTAATATTTTCAAAGAAAGTTTTGAGTTTCACTGTTTTAATTTTTGGTTTTCTTTTCTATTTCATTGATTTGTGCTCATATTATTTCCTTCTGTTTACTTTGTGCTTAATTTACTATATATTTTCTGATTTCTTAATGTGAAATTTTAAATAATTGATTTTCTACTTCTCTTCTAATAAACACTTAATGCTAAAAATTTTCTTTGAAGCATCACTTTAGCTATCGTCCATAAATTTTAATTGAATGTTTTTATTTTTATTCAGTTCAAAATCCTTTCTCATGATTTTTTTTTGACCTATGAGTTTAGAAGTTTAATATTTAAGTATATTGGGATTTTACTGATGTTTTTCAGTTAAACGATTTCTAGGTTAATACTCTGTGGTTAGAGTACATATTTTGTATGATTTCAGACCTCTTAAATTTATTAAGATTTCTTTTATGGCCCAGAATATGGTCTTTCTTGGTGAATGCCCTGTTTGTAATTGAAAAGAATGTGTATTTTGCTGGTGATGAGTGGAATGTTTTATGAATTTCAGTTAAGTCAATTGTCTGGTAGCATCAGATCTTCTGTATATTTTATATCAGTGTATATATGTATTGTATATATAGCTTACTGATTTTGTGTTTACTCCTTCTATCAATTACTGAGAGAGTAGCATTGAAATCTTTGATTTGCTTATTTCTTTTTTTGACCCTATAAATTTTGCTATATGTATTTTGACTCTCTATTAGGTATATACACATCTAAGACTGTTAAGTCTTCTTGATGAATCATTCTTTTTAACATCACAAAATGTCATTCTTTATCCCTGATAATATTCATTGGTTTGAAATTTGCCTTGCCTTATATGAATATAGCAACTTCAGCTTTCTTTTGATTGGTGTTAGCATATCTTTTTCCATCCATTTACTGTTTTTCTTTGTCTTCATATTGAAAGAGGGTTTTTGTTTTGTTTTTTGTTTTTTGTTTTAAATACAGCATATGGTTGGGTCTCGCACATTAATCCAATCTGACTGTCTCGGTCTTCTAATTAAAATTTTTATGTACACATATGTTTTTAAGAGAAAATAGACAGAGGACTGCAATTCCATAGATAAAGTAGATAAATCTCAATGTAGGGATGTTTTGCCCTATATGATAAAATTTTATCTAAATCTATTAAAACTGAGTGGGATTAACTATCTTTAGGAAGCCCCTTCAGAAGCATCTCATCTTGCCTTATGATTGTGTAGTGATATTGTTTATGAGGTAGCATAAAGCTATAGTCTAAAATAGTAAACAATCTGAAGTCTTAGAAATGGTCTCCTATTGTTAAATCACACTGAATGAAAAGTATTTGAGTTGTTGAAAGGAAACGTAAATTAGAGAGGGAAGTGATAATAAGTACTTTCAATGAAATTTCCACATTACAAAAGTAATACATATATATTGCTCACAATTTAAATACTCATAAGCAAAAAGAAACAAATAAAAATACTCTTTAATTTTACCAACCTGAACAAAAAACATTGTTATTACTTTGAAATATATCCTTCCAGTATTTTTAAACTTTAATTTTTTAAACGAAGTCGTATAATAATTCTTTGTAACCTTCTTTTCCACTTAATATCTCATGAATATTTTTCTATGATGATCATGTTTATACTGATCTATATTACCCTTTTTAATGACTGAATATTTCTATTATTTTTCTGTTAATGCAGTATACAGTATTTCTTTAGAGTACATGTTTAGAAATTCAGCTGATCAAAGACCATGCAAAATTATAAAGCTAATGGAATATTGTCAAAATGCCTTAAAGTTTTTACAGATGGGTAGTATACTAACATTAGGTGTCTACTATTTACTTTTGAGTATAGAATGAATTTGTATCATAACTTCAACTATTTTCTGTTCCTTCATTATTTTCTAAAAGCTAATAAACCTATCACTGTGTCTTTTGATTTAATCAAAGACAATTTTTGCATTTACAACAGTTTAAATGGTAAGTCAAAAATAGGGACTTTTAAACACAGCCTCTTTTAAAAGAAGTGAAGTGGCAGGTATTTTGTTGTGACTGCAAAGTTAAAACATGTCAGCTTCTTAGTGTGTATTTTCTTACTTGATACAGAGGACTTTTTATTCTCTTTTGGGTCAGTTCATGGATTTTGGCTGTCTTCTAAGGAGGCCAAAGTTAAAATATTTGAGCTCTAAGGAGGTATACTAGTGCTAGTGGTTAAGTATAGTGTGTGGTAAAAATTGGGAGGGGTACGTTTTTATTCTGGATGAGAATAAATGTTTGTGAGATAATAGGAAACATATATGTTGGTTTTTGCACTCAGTTTCTGACAGAGCTCCTAAAATCCTCTTAATTTCCTAAGTAGTAAGAGCGTTAGGAGTTATCTTTTGTTCTAATATTTGTTTTTTGACCCCATCCGTGACACAGGGCTCCTAAGACTTAGTAAATTCCTAAGTGATAAGGTTAGGAGCATCTTTTGTTTAATGAGGTGAATGGGTGGGCTCCAGAATAGGGGCTCATCAGCAGAAACAACAGCAACAACCAAGCTGTGATCAGTACCATCTTCTATTTTCTAGAAAGGAGAAGATGCTGTAAGTGAAGGTAATAATTGAGCATATCTATGGTAAGGAAGCCTCATATTGTAAAGGAGACATATAGGAAGGAGGGTTGGAATTGAGTTTTCTTAAAAATGTTCTATTTATAATAATCGATCCAGCACAGATTAATTTATTTTCTAAATGGACCTGTCTTGGTTCTGTCTTGGTTCTGTCACTTCTGATTCATGTATCTCTTGAAAATGTTTTAGTTTCTCCATTCCCCTCCATAAAGATAATGATGCTTTGAAATATCCATGAACTTCAGTAATTTTGAAATAACTAATTTGTTTTCTTCTCCTTTAGTATGAATTATAGCACTGTAATTTGTCTGTGACTTCCTTGGCAGTCATTTGCAACATCTTAAAGCCTGACGTTTGCATTTTGATATTAAAGACTATGTGTATTTAATAGGTGTTTCCTAGCATTTCTTTAATGTAATTTACATTCTGATTCTTAGGCACCCAAGAAGGCACTCTGGTGCTGTCATGGTATGGAAAAGGAAAGCTGGATGAGGGATAGAGCATCTATGGTAACACATGAGCTGAACTCTGAAGGACTGTTAGTATTTTGTGCCTGAGGATTAAGATTTCAGTCTTCTTGGAGGGGTCTTGAATTATGAACTGGAAGACTTAGGCCTTTAACTCTGCAAAGTTATATACACCACTGTATCCCCACTACAGAGGTCCCTTCTGCTTTTAGGATTTCTTCTAATAGAGCCTTCAGGTACTTTTCTAATTTACAATCTTTCTATATTAAAATCCTTTTAAGGTGTCAGTTTATGCCATGGTTGGCAATTCTGAGTTCCCGAAAATAACTGAGTCACTGCAGCTGATTTTTTTCTGACTGGTGGGGTGCCAATGACTCAGAAATGTAGTTTCTTCCCTCTCATTGCCTGTGACAGGCCTCCATATGTTCCAGTTCACTTAGTGTATCTGGCTATTGCGTCTGAAAGCATACATGGTAAATCTGGATTTATGGCTTTAAAAAGAAAGTATTCTCAGAAACATTTTTCATAGTGTGTGTGTGTGTGTTTGGGTTTTGTATGTGAGCATTAAGGCCTATAGTTTAAGTTACCTGTCCCTGCACTGAGAAATACTACTCTGAACTCTATGGTAGCTAATCTTTCTCTCTGATTTTTTAGTTGAAAAGATTTGGTTTAATGATTGTTTAAACTTGGGCAGTCATACATAAGATTAAGTAAGTGTTTGATATGCTAGGATAACATAAATGAAGTATCAACTGCTCAGAGACCCTATACCTCCCAGAATCCAGCCCTCCACTGTGTAGGAAGGTTAAACACATTTTTAGTTGGAGCATTCATGGGAGATATGTGCCTTTGATTTTTTTTTTTTTTTTTTTTTCAAGTAGAAGAGACAGTTTGTGGGCTTTTTTCTAAAAAACTGATTTTTTTTTTTTTTTAAACACATAGCAGGAAAAAAAATGTTATTTAAAAAATTTAGCTCTGGATTTCTAGTTCTAGGCAGGATGGAGTAAGCACATTTCTTCTCATCTCTCTTACTGAATGCAACTATAAAACCTAGGCAGAGTGTATTTGAGGACTCTGATAAAGGAATTAATGCCAAGTAGTTTGAGAAAGACCAGAATTCAGAGTACTACTGAACCAGCATTGAGATTACCATTTTCCTCTTTTAGTACTTCTGCCATTCAGCCCAGAGGCAGGTGCAGCTGTGGAAGATAGTATGTTGGCTGGAGAGCAACAAAAAAGAAAGCCACAGGAAATTTTAAAATATTGAGGAGATCTCAGAGGAAGAGGAGCTTGGGAAAGCAACTCTATATAGTTATCTGTGAACTCATCCCTGATCTGTGTCTGTGTGGATCTGATCCTACTTAGTATTTAAATGACTTTGAGAACTGAGCTAACAAATAGATCGCCACCCAGGTTCCAAACTGGTCATCATGTGGTGCATGCAGGGCACACATCCAAATAGAAAGGCTTTGAAAATTAAAACAAGATTGTTAACATTCACTAGAAGATTTCAATAAGACCCAGAGTCTAAAATATTTAAAATGTTCATGGCACAATCTAAAATTACTCAGCACATGAAAACCCAGGAAAATCTCAACTAGCATGGGAAGAGACAACAGATGCCAATGCTGGAGTGATATAGATGTGATTATCTGATGAAGACTTTAAAGCAGCAATTACACAAATGTTGAAACAAGCTGCCTCAAAAATCTTGTGAAACAAATGGGAAAATGAAATTTCTGGCAAAGAAATAGATGATCTAAAGAACTAGTGCAATAACCAGAATGAAAAACTCACTGGATGGCCTCAATAGCAGAATGGAGATGACAGAGGAAAGAATCAGTGAAATTGAAGATAAATCACTAGAAATTATACAGTCTAAGTAACAGATAAAAAAAATTGAGAAAAAAATTAAACAAGATTTCAGGGATCTGTCAAACAAGAACAAAAGCTCTAACATTCATGTCATTGGAATCCCAGCAGAAGAGAAAAAATGTGCTGAAAATAAAGTGAATGAAAAATTTCCAAATTTGGCAAAAGATATAAACCTACAGATACAGGAAGTCTAGTAAACTCAAGCAGGATAAACTTAAAGAAAACCACATCCAGGGAGATCATAATCAGACTTCTGAAAACTAAAAACAAAAAAGCAGCCAGAGAAGAACAACTATAGGGTGGTGATTATGCAAATGACTGTGGATTTCGCCCCAGAAACTATGGAGGCTGTAAGTGGCACAGCATTTTTAAAGAGCTAAAAGAAAAAAAACTGAACCCAGAATTCTGTATGCAGCATAAAATAGCCTTGATAAATGAAAGGAAATCAAAGGCATTCTCGAGTGAACGGAAAGTTAGAAAATTCATAGCCAGCAAATTTATTCTAAAAACAATAGCTAAATGAAGTTTTTTGGACAGAGGGAAATAGTACCAAAAGGAATGTATTAGAACATCAGAAATGAAGGAATAATAATAGAAATAGTAGATAAATAGAAATGTAAATAGAATACATTATTCTCTTCTTGTTTATAAGTAATATGTCTATGTCTCTTTAAAGCAGTTCTTTAAAATATATTTAATGTTGGAAAACAAAAATAACATTGTGATGGAGTTTTCCATTTATGCAGATGTAATATTTAAGATTACAATAATTTAGGGAGGGGTTAAAGGGACTCACATGATGGTAAGTTTTTTACATTCCAATTAGACTCTAATTAGACTCTGAAAAAGATATTTAGATTGTAATCTCTAGAGCAATCACTTCAGTAACTATACAAAGATATAGTAAATGTAATAAATTAAACCAAAAGGCTAGAAAACATTTAAATAATGCAGAAGAAGGCAGGAGTGAGGGAAAAGAGCAATGAAAAATGGAGAGAACAAACCGAAAATGGTACTTGGAATCTAGACATGCCTTTTTGAGGCTGCTCAACCTTGGTAAACAATATCAAGAGGGATGCAATTGACAGATTTTGAGGCAAGGAAATAAGTGGCAGGAGATCAGATAGAGAATGACCTTTCAGGCTGTGGAGAGACTTATTAGTGTCACATTAGGCTTTGTGGTAACAAACCAGGCAGGAAAGACTAATGATTGGCATCAGAGGTCTGGTATCGGTGGGGTGGGGAGCAGTCCTAAAGCATGGCTGAGTTATCAGGCCAAGTACTCAGGCCCAGGAGAACATAAAAGCTGCCTAAGTCCTGGAGTTGTGGTACAAGGTGGAAATTTGGTCAGAGGAATAGAGTTAGAATCACCTGAGCTACTACTTAGGAATTTCTTACATTTCTCCAAAGTAAAGACCAGGCTGTTCTTAATGTGTGGAGCAAGGCTGGGATGAGAGGTAGGCTCTAATACCAGAAAGTGGTTAAGAAAAGTGGGCAGTGGGAACAATAGGAGTTACAGCATCTTTCAGGGAATTTTTCAGACATGAGCATATTTTCAGGTGCTAAATTTAAAAAAATGAATTTTGTTTATAAGTAACATGTCTATGTCTAAGTCAGAGCAGCTCCAGCCTCACCTGTCTTCACCCCTAGTCCCACTTGCAGAGGCTATTAGTTTGAACTCTTTTTGCTTGCTCTTTTGGTATTAACCTTTATATTTCTAAATCACATCCTTATAATGCTATTTTTTAATTTATTTTTTTCAATATTGAACATAATCTAGAGGCTTCACTCTGGGGAAAATTAACATTTTCTTATATTCCTATCTCAAGATGCTTATCTTTTCCCAAATAGTTGGTGTTTTAAATCAATTGACAATTAAAAATTTTAACTATATAAATTTATTTGGCAGTTTTGACTTTATGTACCATGATTGTTTTTATTTCCCGTAAAATATTTAGTATTTCCTGGAGTTAATTAACTAATTAATTAATTAGTTAATTAATTGGCACAGTGACCTCTATAATGTATGAAAGAATTATAAAACTTATATAAAACTTATCAGATTGTATTTTTTTTCACCTTGGAGACAGTCTTCCAACTTCGTGTTGTAAACCTGCTACATAGCTGCCTTAGAAATATCCTTTATCTCTCTAATGTAAAATAACTGTTGCCTGAATCTTCATTTGTTTTTGAGGCATGATCTTTTGGTAACTTCTGAGGAGGGCAGCATGGGAGGTAAAATATTTTGAGAGCCTTACATACCTGAAATTTGTTCTTTTTTCCCCTCTCCTCACATTCGATTCATAGTTAGCTAAGTATAGAACTTTCAGTTGGAAGTCTTTCTCCTTCATAATTGTGAAGGCATTGCTCCACTGTTTTCTAGTTTTCAGAATTGCATCTGAGAAGTCTGATGCCATTCTGATCTCTGTGCTACCATATTGCAAACTCTTTTCCTTTTCTAGAACTTTTAGAATCTTTTTTGGTGTTCTGAAATTTCAAGATGAAGTGCTGTGAAGTAGTTATTTTAACAGTCATCATTATTCTGAGCCCTTGATAGGTTCTTTGAATGTGAAACTCACGTCCTTAAGTTATGAGAAATCTTATTTTTCTTCTTTGAAATTTTCTATCTTGTTTTTTTTTCCCATTCCATTCAGGAGATTGTATTTTTTGTTGTTCTTGGACCACTCAGAATAATCCCCTCATTTCTTTCTTTTTTTTTCCCCCACTCTGTTTTCCTCTTTGACTTTTTGTTCGTTTTCTTAGAAAATTTCTTTAATTCTGACTTCCCATCCTGCTTTTGAAGATTTTTCCATTAAGTTATGCTGCCATATTTTCATTTTCCGAGATAATTTTATTTTCGGAATGTTTGAATATTCCTTATCTTCTTCTATTTCTCTAATAACTACTTTTTTTCCTGCTCCCTGCATGATTTTTTCAGAGTTCATTCTTTTCTGTTTGTTTTTCATGTTAAAGATTTCCTCACATATATGATGATCCTTGGCCAGCTTCTTATATTTAAGAGTGAGGTACTAAAACCCGAGTGAAGCTGACTGAGAGGAAGTCTTGTTAACTAGTGGGAAGCTAGACATTTCATTGGGGGACCCACAAGTGTTAGTATCTGTGGGTCTTTGGGGCCAGTTCTTTCAAAGAAATCCCATCATCTCCTGGCTAGATATATAAGACTGTGTTCTGACACTGAAGGGAAAAGCTGTTTTTCTAAATTGAGAAGGGCAGTCTATGAGAGGGACTCTCATTGTTCCCAGGAAGAATTTCAATCAGTCCCACTGCTTTTAGCAATATGCCTCATTTTCACTTACATTTGGGCCTTTCTGGTTCAGCATGTCCAAATAGTAAACATTCAGGCTTCTCCCTGGAGAGAAGCACCCAGCATATGAGGGACCATCTGGGATGTGCGTGCTACTACAGGCATGTGTGCTACCCAGTACAGCTGCGATCTAAATCGACAGCTTTTAGAAACATAAAATTTATAATCTCTATAAATATACAGATTTAATGGCTCTCTTTGAAAAACAAAACTGCCTAGGAAGATAATTCTGTGTAAGATAATTCTCTGTACTTACTGTTTCTGGGCTTCACATTTTCAACGTGGTTTCTTCTCTTTCAGAGCAAATTGGAGCTTTGGCAGATCAGAACATTGTCCATGTGGCATGTGGTGAGTCCCACAGTCTGGCCCTCAGTGACCGGGGCCAGCTGTTTTCTTGGGGTGCAGGGAGTGATGGTCAGCTAGGACTCATGACTACCGAGGATTCAGTGGCAGTGCCCAGGTAAGAGTGTCACAGAAAGGAATCTGTGTTTTCAAATGTCAGTATTATTTCCTGCTGTTGCTTTGTTAGACTCCTTGTTTTTGTTTTTGCTTTCATTTAGTTGCTACTCCTTTGTGCCACTGCTTTGCTTATACTGTTCCAGAACTTGTCGCAAATATTGTAATTATTTTGTAGAAATACATATTTCAAAAAATGTGAGTAGTTTATGAATTTTATTATAGTAGCCTAATTGCTATCAAAGTACTTGGAACTTGATAAATGTTTGAATAAAAAAAGCATCTTTTCACATGCTGGACTTAATACACTTTAACTTAAAATCACAAGCCTAAATCAATTATTCAATTAAGCACTTTAAACTAGAATCACAAGGCTGACTTGTTATTCTGATAATAGGCTAAACTACCTCAAGTATTATAAACAGCTAAAATACCAAATTATGAGAGTTCTTTAACAGAAAATACTAATACGATGGTTTTGGGTCTCTTGAATATTTACTTAATTCTAAACCTTAGATGATTTAACTAAATATTGAACAGATGTTTCACCACTAAGAAAGACTCGAAAATATCGAAGTTAATTTCAAGTGGACTTTCTAGTGGTGGCATCTCCATTTGTTGAGGGTTCTTAATGATCAAGCAGTTTATTTCCTCCATTTAATTCCTGTTCTATTATACTACAGATGTACAACATACCCTATTGTAGTACTTGTCACATTCTTTGTAATTATTTACTTAATGACTATTTTCAGTACAAAGTTGGGAGATCTAGATGGCAGGAGACCTGGACTGTTCACTATAGCATCACCATTTCTAAGGGAGCCCAGCACATACATTGCTCAGTACAAGTCCGTTTAATAAGTGGCCTTTCCTCCCCTGCCCAATTATCGCCCCCTTTAAAGGACAATATATTCTTCTTCCTCTTCCATTTTGCCCTCCTGAGATTTTTGTCTCTTTAATCAAAAGCTGTTTTAAGAAAGAGGAATATGAAGGTAAGAGTGATTTGATTTACTTCCTGATTTAGAACAGGTAATGTCTTGGCTTCATTACTTTCAAAAATTAATTTTATTTTTGGGAGAAGAGGGAGAGTGGCAATAAGAAAAAAGAGGTACTATATTTTAATGAAATTGTGGAAAAGATTTATAACACTAATGACAAAAGTATTTCATTTGTCGATGCCAAAGACTCAAGGATTTTTAGTGGCCTTTTGATTCTACAAATGAAGTAATCCATGCTATAGTAGCAATTTAATTTTCATTAGTCCTGTCGAAATTATGGATGACTTCTGAGACTTTGGTTTGTGTATAACTTTATATTATAACTTAAGTGAAATAAATTCATTAATTTATATCTTAGTATTGTGGAAAGTAACATAGCTTTGAAGTCAGACAGCTTCATATTCCATTACTGCTTGTGTTAGTATTAGGTTAGTGACCTTGGGCAAATTGGCTTTTCCAAGTTTCTGTTTCCTGACTTAAAAATGGAGTTCTGTATTGTGTACCTACCTTTACAAAGTTATCGGGAAGCTAGATGAGATGAGTAGTAAAGCACAGTATATGCTTACACTATGTGTATCCCCCGCTCTTAACCTCCAGGATATAACTTTCCTATTACTTATTTTTGTCCTTTTGACCTGCTTTCTTTCTGTAACTGTGATTGTGAAGGCCGTGACACAAGGGTAATGGTGACCCATAAAGGGAGAATTGTGGGGAATTTGAGTGGAAACTGGCCTGGAAAAAGGGCTGTTGCTGCATAAAACTTCTGAAACATTGGTCCCCTAGGCAGTAACGCATTTTCCAGTTTTTAAAAATAGTGGCGTTCTACCAGCTATTGACACACACAACAACTTGAATGAATGTCCAGGAAATTATTCCGAGTGGGGAAAAAAGCCAATCACAAAAGGTTACCTGCTGTACGATTCCATTTAT
Source organism: Pteropus alecto (assembly GCF_000325575.1). Lineage (NCBI taxonomy): Eukaryota > Metazoa > Chordata > Mammalia > Chiroptera > Pteropodidae > Pteropus > Pteropus alecto. The sequence continues at coordinate 942,894 of NW_006434897.1, forward strand.
ATAGCATTCTCGAAATGACAGAATGTTAGAGCTGGAGGATAGGTTAGTGGTTGTCAGCACCTAGGGACGGAGTAGGAGATGAGTGGTTGTAAAAGTACAACATGAGGAATCCTTGTGGTATTGGAATTGTTCAGTATCTTGACTACGATGGTGGGTACATGAACCTACACAGGCAATAAAATTAATATATACTCAGAAATGAGTACAAGTACACCTGGGGAAATATGAATAAGATTGGTGGATTGTATTAATGTCAGTATCCTGGTTATGGTATTATATCCTACAGTTTTGCAAAATATTACCACTGGGGGAAACTGGACAAATGCACAAGAGATCTCTCTGTATTATATTTTACAACTGCATGTGAATCTACAATTATCTCAGTGAAAAATAGTTGGGAACTATTTGGTACTAAATGCATATGTGAACTCTATTTTAACTTTTTTATGTCTCAGAAAATAAAACATTAACAAAGGCAATATCCACCATTCTAAATAATCCCCCTCCCCCGTCCCATCTCCTAAAATACCCCTCTCCCAAGGGCATGTCCATCTGACTCCTTCATTCCCTTGTCATACACTTAATGAAGAGGAATATGACAACTTGTAAAGCATTAGAATAGAGAACAGGAGATCTTCTCAGGCTGCCCAGTGCCAAGCACTCCACATGGATATTTTTTCATTTAATTTTCGCCACAACCCGGGGAAACAGATACTGTTTTCATCTCTGTCTTTCACATGAGCAAGCAGAGGAGATCAATCATATGATCTTCCTCTTTACCATCCTAGGAAATCAGGGTTTGAGGTATTGCTCTTATATTTTTTTAATTGTGGTAAAATACATATAACATAAAATTTACCATCTTCACCATTTTTGAGTGTGCAGTTCAATAGTATTAAGTATATTTACAATATTGTGTAACACAAGGGTCCCCAACCCTGGGCCGTAGACCAGGGTCTGTAACCTGTTAGGAACCGAGTTGCACAGCAAGAAGTGAGCAGTGGGCAAGCAAGTAAAGCTTCATCTGTATTTGCAGCCACTCCCCAGCACTACCATCACCAACTCAGCTCCGCCTCAGATCATCTGGCATTAGATTCTCATAGGAGCACTGGTCCCTGGTTCCAAAAAGATTGGGGACCACTGGCATAACCAATCTTCAGAACTTTTTCATCTTGCAAAAATTGGAAATTAACAGAGGATATGGTAATGGGTTTAAGTGCAGAAGAATGTTTTGTTTTGTTTTTTAAACAATACCTAAAAGGCAGAAGGTTAGTGAAAGACCTAATAGAATTATATCATGTGAGATTATATATTTGATTTTTAAGTCTTTTAGGAAACATGTTGTTTTTTATTACAACTGTTTTATTTAGTCTGGAACATTTCTGATCATTGTTTATGCCCTTAAGAATAAAGCCTTTTCTGTTTTAGGTTAATACAAAAGCTGAACCAGCAGACAATATTACAAGTTTCCTGTGGCAACTGGCATTGCTTGGCTCTTGCAGCTGGTAAAGTAACATTGAAATATATGCTAATGTTATGTTAATTTTGCAGCCAATTCTTTTCGAATTTTTCTGTGATGTTATCAAACTGGAAACCTTTAACTGGTTAGGGTCTATGCATTCCTGTTGGACAGTGGCAGTTCTCAGGAAGCCTTCGTGTAGCTCATACTTTTGTCGGGGTGCGGGCGATGATGAAGGTGGTCACCCCTGCTACTCCTGCTCTCTTGCAGGGGAAGAAAAGCATCAGGCGAGACTGTACCTAAGTGTTCTTGAGCATACAGAAGATTGGTTTTTCTTAGCCACAGCTCACTACCAAGCTCCGTTCCACTATCAAGCTCCCAAATAAATGAAAAAGGAGTTAGAGAAACCTAAGCCAGCAAGTAATAGTGTATTCTGTGTTAGAATAAATTTGAGGGAAATCTGCACTAACATGTCTAGTTCATAGCTGGACTTCATGTAGTCCTAGGTCTCATGGTCTTGGGGTGGTCAGAACTAGTTTAGCTTGCTTAGTAGATCTAAGCCTGGTAATTGGCCTATTCAGAAATGAATTGACTTAAATATTTAATTTGTTTTTGCATGAATGTCAATAGCCTTCGAAGAGTAGTAAGACTCAGCTTATCTTTCTGTTGTTACGACAAGGGGAGTTTTGGTTATGACAGTCTTACAGCATGAAGTGTCCTTGCTCTCTTGCTCTCGGGTGGGTCTGGTGAATGTGTGGGGGCAACTAACAAATGACCCTACTGGGCAACTATTGTTCTAAGGAGATTATTTTTGTGGATGGAACTTGTATTATTTCTGCTAACACCAGTTATCCTGTTATTGTTTCAGATGGCCAGTTCTTCACCTGGGGAAAGAATAGTCATGGGCAGCTGGGCCTGGGGAAGGAGTTCCCCTCCCAAGCCAGCCCACAGAGGGTGAGGTCCCTGGAGGGGATCCCGCTGGCTCAGGTGGCTGCAGGAGGAGCCCACAGCTTTGCCCTGTCTCTCTCAGGAGCTGTTTTTGCCTGGGGGATGAATAATGCAGGGCAGCTAGGGCTCAGTGATGAAGAAGGTATGTAAACTCTTCATATGCACCTCTTCGGTTCAAAGGCACATTTATTTAACACATGCTCTTGAGGATCTCCTATTTTCTTAGATACTAAGGTTGCAGCAGTGAACAAAACAGATAACACTTAGGCTTAGTGCAGATTGCGTGTAGTGGGTGGAAGCAAACAACGAACCATTAAATATATGTATTATGTCAGAGGGTTTGAGAGGAAGGTTTCCTGTTTTATATAAGGTGGCCTAGGAGGGCATCTTTTATAAGAGGATGTTTGAGCAGAGCCCTGTAGTAAGTCAGGTAGTAAATGAGACATAGCTATCTGGGCGAAGAATGTTCCAGTCAAAGGGCACAGGCCTAGCAAAGGCTCTGATGCGGAAAGATACATGGTGTGCTCAAAAGAGTTAGCAGAGCTGGAGGTCAGAGAGGCAGTGTAGGGCCCGGTAGGGCGGGGTAAGGATTTTGGCTTCTTCTCTCAGTGAAAGGGGAAGACATGAGGGTTTTGAGGAAAGGACTGATTTAACTTGAGTTTGGCTATATTGAGTCCAGGGGAAAGCTGGAAGACCAGTTTGGAGGTAATGGGAATGAATCGAATTTTGTATGTATTTTGAAGATGACGCCAATTGGTTTTGCTCATTGTTTGATGCATGGTTTAAAAAAGAAGAAAAACTGGAAGGATAAAGATGCCATTTGTGAAAAAAGAAAAATGTGTGTGCGTGTGTGTATGTCTGTTGTGTGTGTATGTGGTTGGGGTTGGTGAGAAGAATTGGGAAGTATGAGGAAACCATGAGTTAGTTTTTAGATATATTAAAAATGACATCCAAGTGGAGGCACAGGCAGGAAGCTGAATATATGAGTCAGGAATCCAGGGGATACCCAAAATTAATGCTAAGATAGCTATGTATATTTCATCTCAAGGGCAAACAGTAGTGACATTCCGATATTTATCTTATTCTAGATCGTGAGTCTCCTTGTCATGTGAAACTCTTACGAACACAAAAGGTTGTCTATATTAGTTGTGGAGAAGAACACACAGCAGTCCTCACAAAAGTAAGGGATTCTGGAGTATTCTGGTTTGTTCTGTGATGCTTTGGTGCTGGGTATGACATGGGTGATTATCATTACATAATTATTTTTGATGGTGCTTTTTAGAAAGAGTAATGATGGTGTTTAAAAAATAATTCAATATAAATAACCTTAAAATGTAGTATATGTAGCAACATTGTGTTCATTTAAAAAAGCCATTTAACTATGTAAAAAACCGCAATGTAATTAATGTTTTAAAACGATGAACTTATTTCTTTTGCTTCTAAAACAGTCACATCTAGAGAGAATGAAAATGTATTGTCATGTCAAACAAATACTATTACAGATTCACTTTAATGCATTAGTATTTGTTCAAGTACAGCTCTTAAAAATATATCTTACTTAACAGAAAGTTTGTGGAACATTTAATATCCTTTATGTGAATGATAATGCAGTCATCTCATTTCACCTATCTCTTTGTTTCTCTCTTTTTTTTTTTTTTTTCCTTTATGTGAATGATAATGCAAAGTCATCTCATTTCACCTATCTCTTTGTTTCTCTTTTTGTGTGTGTGTGTGTGTGGCTATTTTGCTCCCTGACAGATCACTATACTTTTAAACAATTTTCAGAATTTATAGATGTCACACATTCCCTTGAGCAGTGCTGTCTTTGTTCCATAAAGATGTAGTCTTAAGTTTCTTTTTTATTATTTTTCTATTTAATGAATGTTCCAAAGAAGTGATCTTGGCCAAGTATCAAGTGAGCATAGTGTTCCTGTACAGACCATTGTGATATGGATTTTGTATACAGAAGGTTTAGAGGAGTGTACTCAAACTCAGTGATACAGTGCAGTCATGTGGTGTTTGTTTCTTATTAGAGTGGAGGTGTTTTTACCTTTGGTGCTGGTTCCTGTGGGCAACTTGGACATGATTCCATGAATGATGAGGTTAATCCAAGAAGAGTTCTAGAGCTGATGGGCAGTGAAGTAACTCAGATTGCTTGTGGCAGGTGAGTGCCCCTAAGAGCTTCCTAGTATCTATCAAGACCCAGAAATAGGGCTTGTCTTTGTAGTGATGGAGAATGTTATTAGATGTAACCATCATCATTTTAAGAAGTCTTAACTGCATGCATAACTATGGTGAAGGTTTAGAGAGAGATCCGAGCAGTTTGAGGCAAGGAAAGGTTTTAGATAAGCAAAGCAACATGAGGACATTAGGCTTCTTTTGGGATAAAGAGGAGCAGGATATGGGGAAGACATGTGAAGAAAGGACGTGAGAGAACCTCAAAGAACTCTTGGAAATTTTGCCTGGTCCAGCCTGCTTCTTCCTCCTCATCCTAAAGGCCAAATGCAGCAGGCCATCCAGCTCTTTTTTAAGTCTTACCATCCTCCCCAAGACCTAGAGCATCAGAGAAGGATAGTATTATAAAGAGCCAGCCATTGCAAAAAAGAGTCACATATTAACATGGGGAGGCTTTCTGAGGGCACACCTAGGAATTGCTGTGCTCACATGTGGACATTAAAAGTCTATCCATAATCAGTAATTATTTTCAATTTAATTATTTTTCCCCAGACAACACACACTAGCCTTCGTGCCTTCTTCTGGACTCATCTATGCATTTGGTTGTGGAGCAAGAGGTCAATTAGGAACTGGACACACTTGTAACGTTAAGTGCCCATCTCCTGTGAAGGGTTACTGGGCCGCCCATAATGGCCAGCTTTCAGCCAGAGCTGGTAAGAGTGATGTTCATTGGAATTTAATGATATTTTAAATGGTTAAAACAATTGTTTAGAGAACACGTTTTTATTTTTTTACCTTGAGATCTTTTACCTTGAGAAGGAATGAATAAGAGGTATTTTCTTTTAACATTAATCAATAAATATTTGAGTACTAACTATCGCATGAGACTCTATAGTTGAGACCTTAGAGAATAAATAAAGCAGAAAATGTTGTTTTGGCCCTAAGGATCCTGGTGGTGGTATGTAAGTTTTAATTATTGTTGCTAAGAATGAAAGTTAATGTTTATTGACTACTTAACCAAGTTCTATTACTGTGCTAAGCACTCAAAATAACTCTTAAGAAGTAATGGTTTTTATCCTTATTCTGGAGATGAGGAAACTGAGTCCTAAGGAAGTTAAGTAACTTGCCTAAGATCTCACAGATTCTAGGGGCAGGATTTAAACCCAGGTTTGCCTCAATATAAAGCCTGTGCTCTTAATGCTTGTACTGTGTTACTTCCCTTGCTATTATTGCTATTTTGGTCATAACATTTTTTTCTTCTCTTGAAAAATAGTTAAATAGCACAATTCCATTTCATTGGAAATCTAAATAAGGCAGTCACCCACTGTGAATGACCTGAAATAATAAATCTAGACACCAAAATGTAGCTGGAAAGCCATTAAAAAGAAGCATGATTTGATAATTAATTTAGATTTTGACACACTTGTGGCTTGATCAAGATTTCTTTTTTAATAATAACAGTCATAAGTTCCTTACTGAATTATAAGAAACTTTAGGCACAAACTTCTCAATAAATATTTGTGGAATGAATATATGAGCATCTAATAATGTAGTGGAACTTATAAAATGAACAACAATTTCATTTTGGTCACGTTCCGAAGTAGAAGAATGGCTTTGTGTCTTCTGTCATTTGTAAACTTCTTTTTCTCCAAGGCATTATACTCATGATAGGAATGAATATGTTTAAGAAGCATACCAGTTTTAAACACTGAAATTTTTTATAGGTCAATTTGAAACCACCAATTTTTGAAGTTTCATTATAACCTAACTTATTGACCATAACTTTGTGCTAGGATGTTTGCCAAAATGATTTTATAAGTAGGTAAATTTCAATTTATTATGTAAATACTGTGGTTTTAGGAACCTTCATAGTAATATGGGAGCACAGAGGAAGGCATCAAGGAGTATTCCAGTTAGAGGAAGTTTGAGCTGTGTCTTAAAGGATGATTTGGAGTTAGCCAGGTAGAGGACTGTGGGGGAGTGGGCAGTGGTGAGTACCAGAATTGCAATTCCAGGAGCTCTGTTCAGATTATGCTCTAGAAGGCACCATTCAGTGTACGCTGGGGGTGGTAGAAGGAAAAGGCACAGAAATGTGAAATAGTGTGGTATAATAGAAATAAAAGCAATGTAATGATATTAGAGTGTCACCGTGGACACAGTGTGATGGGAAATGAAGCAGGGAGTAGTAAACGGAGGTCCTTATATGATATGGCAAGCTTCATCCCAAAGGGGCTAGGGAGCACCACACTCACATGTTGACTTTCATATTAGGCATATGTTATCAGTTATGGTAGTGACCGTTTTATATTTCAGGTCAGTGGCATGACAGAGTTAGAATGAAGAATAGAAATGAAGTCGAGGTTATCTGGTGTTTGGGGAAGGGGCAGAGGAAGGGTTAGAGTGGAAGATACCATTTGATATATTTATTTTTAATTGAAGTAGAAACAGTCCTGGGAAGAGAGCCAGGAGAGGTTTCTTCTCTGACATAATTAAAATTTATAGGAAACCATCTGAAGCATATTTCAGAATATTAGAAAAGGAGATCAAGGAAAAACTTTAATTATTGAAAAGTATGCTGTTGAAAATTTTTTTGACAGATCGCTTTAAATATCATATTGTTAAGCAGATCTTCTCTGGAGGAGACCAAACTTTTGTACTTTGCTCCAAATATGAGGTAAAATTTTCTTTTGACTATTATTTTGGGGGTGGAATGATGGTGAACCAATATTTATTCTAACAAATAATTATCTGGAAAAATTAATAATTACATGAGAGCAGTGTTACTCTTTGTTTCTACCAATTTTGTCTTTGCTTTCTACCAAATAAGCAAACTAAACCCTGAAGACATTATCTCTATTTTGCTCCCTTGAAGTGCCAATATTTTTTCTGGTATTTTAATTATAGAGTTCTAATTTATAATCTAAAATTATTTATTTATATTTACATTCATTTACAAAAGAGATTTAAGGAGTCCTAGAGAGTCCATGCTTACTTTGGCATTATTCGACTTTCCATTTCTTTTCCTTTCCCATGAAGTAGCAACAGATGCTTGGTGTTCGTGAACTTAGTGGGTTTCTTTGATGTGATTGAATATATGCTAAATATAAAAGAGATACCCCAATATGCAGATATCCTTTCTTATTTATAATCCGTTCATAGCACCACACTAAAATTTCCCTTGTGTTGTCTCCTGCATCACTGTAGTGGTAAGTCAGGAAGAATGACGTTCCAGTATTTTTCCTGGTTGAAAGGTACAAGAGAATGTGGTCCAGGTAGCTGCGACAGTGATTTAGTTCATTGCTCTCTTCCTGGACAAGAGAAATTGGACCAAAATCAGCACCGCAGATTTGTTTTGCGGCCTCCACCCTCTCCCCTGTTCTTACGCTTTTCTCCTCATCTTTCCCTCACCCGCCCTTCTTCTATTTAACAAACATTTAGGGAGGACTATCCATATGTGATTCATTATTCCTTATCCTGTCCTGGAGGAGCAAGAAAGGGGTGTTGGTGATGATAAAGGATTCGGAATTGGTTGGGAAGAAGATGAGGATCTGTGGAGACAAGGGCTCTTTCAGTCCTGGAGACTCTCCTCATTAGTCTGATACTTTGCCATCTTTAGATATGCAATGTTCTTACGTTCTAGTCCGTGTAATTCTATGCTTTTGGTAGACAGGATTGTGATGGAGCCCGAGGCTGCAGGTTGGACCAGCGGAAACTGACAATTAGATATTTTCCAGGTCAGCAGCTTGGAGAAGGTTTTGTTTAGTGCTACCATCTGGGGTGGCTTGGAACTCTGGCTTTAGATCTATTTTAAGCCCAGCTTTAGTGCTTCACCGAGAAATCTTGAGGAAAGCCGAGATTATTCCACGTTTCTTTAAGATGTTAATAAAGCAAAGTATGAAAAGCACTGAATCTCTGCAGGTTAGTAACTTTTTGCCCACAAGTTGTAGTGTTTGAAGTATTCATTTTCCTAAGAAACTGACTTGAATAATATTATCCAACTTTCATTTTCCTGGGCAGTTCAACATAAAACTTAGTTTCCTTTCTTTTACAAATATGTTATCTGACATATGAATTTTAAACTTAATTAATTAACATTGTTGGAACTGGCAAAACATGGATGAAAAGGAAATGCAGTAGTGTAGTGTTAGTGAAACAGGGCAAGTTAAAGTTTAAGAACTTAAGAGTGGTATGCATTAAAAATGTAAGAACAGAAAAAAGAAATTAAAAAAGAATAATACTTAGGAAGGTGTTGCTCTTTTTTTAAAACTGAAACCTATATACTTTTATACTTGAACTGTTAACCATAGATCTTTGCTTAGAGACAGAGACTGATCAAATTGTGTTTACCCTGTTACCATATTACTTGAAGAATCAAAGAACCAAGAAAAAGCATCTGTATAGCAACAGGCCCCAGTTTTGTAAAATACTGACTCATTTATTAATGCCAGGTCTGAGGTGGAAGAAGCGAGGGGAGGAGTCATGTTCAGATACTCCTTTGCTACATTTGATTCTAGGTTTGGCAATTTAGTGAGGGTACACCATAGCCTCTCTTTTTCCTTTCATCTTATTCCCTGGATAGGCTAGAAGAAGAAAAATGTAGTTGGCATTGTATGTGAGAGTGTGGGCGTGTATGTGTGTATCTGTCTCAAAGCCTATTAGGTGACATAATTCTCTTTTTCCTAGGACAATTATTCTCAACCTTGATTGCCTATTGAGATCACCTGGGAGCCTTGAAAAAACACTGATGCCTCTAGAGATTCTGATTTAATTGGTCTAGAGTGTGACTTGGCCACCAGGATTTGTGAAACCTCTGGTGATCTAAAGTGTAGCCAAAGTTGAGAAACACTGTCCTAGACCATTTTTCCCTTTTTGGCCTGTATGAAATTAGAAGGCATGGAAAACTGATGCTTTTTCTTAGGTCTTTAGGTGCTTCTGAAATTATATTCCAAGGCATCTGTGGTTTATTGGACATACAGTAAAATATGAGAAAATAGTTCCATGACTGTATTTTATTACAAGTATGTGTTAGAGTTTATGTTCAGCTGCTTCTTGAATGGAGAAAGTAATTAAAATTCCCGTAACAACAACGGTTCAGGGTGGAGAGACAGTCTTGTATGTGTGTGCTAAAGTGTCTACTTTGTCCTACAATTTTTTCTCTGTATAATTCAAGATGACTTTTACTTCCTCCATAGACGTCCGTGATCATTTTAGTAAAATAATTATCAACCAGATGATCGAAAACTTTGGCAAGCATCTCTGATTTGTTATGTGCCCTCCTCCTTTCCCCTTATAATGATATCCTAACTCGTAGCTACAGGAAAAACCAAGAAAATTTACTTTGAAAGTTGTGTTTTTATGTGTATGTGCAAAGGAGAGATGCACCTACATTGAAGTGATGGATGAATGCTTTAATACTTTTTTCCTTTTTTCTAGTAACAAGTATAAGAAGTATAAAGCACTTTCAGCTTTTTCTTAGATCTAGATCAGGAATAGAATTTGGGGGAAATCAGTTGAAAGGAATTTTAGAAAATAAAAGTGCTTATATTGTTTTTAAAATCTCACTGAATAAAGGGTGCACAGTGCTGGGCAGCATTTGGAATTCTGAAGACCATTATCGACAAGTCCTTTTTGCCGCCTTTCTTATAAGTTTGTAGCTATATACTTGGAGCAAGAAATTAAGAGACATTAAGTTTTTGTAGTTTATTTGCAGTGTAGATTATAACTAGACTTTTTTATAATACATTTTGTTGGAATTCAGTGAACATAATTAATACTTTGAAAGCCTTGATGTTATAGTGATTCAGAGTAAAGTCTAGAAAAATCAAATTGGGTTGGTTTCTCTGGGAGGCAGCCTCTGAGACTGAGATTTATGTTCAGAAAGCTTTTGGGGGAGTGTGCTGTAGAACAGCATCTACTTGGGGGTAAGGGAGGCAGGGTTGGGCAGAAGGAGAAGTCGAACTTATCTGTCAGGAGCTTGAGGTTGGGATGTCTGTTCAGCCAGTCCTGAGTTGAGGCAAAGGGGCTTGTCCTTAGCACCTCTCTCTACCTGCCATTGGATGCGATGTGAAAGGAGCGAAGCGGTTTCTTAGCAGCCCAGCTAGGAGCTGTCAGAAGCTTACACTCGCAGAAGCTGGAGGAGCCAATGCCTCCATTCTGAAGGGTGGGGGCATCTGGGCAATGCACCCCAGCTCCTGCAGTAAGTGCAGCACAAAGTGGAGAGTATGTCGGGAGAAGGAGAGGAGGAACGATCCATCCTACATAATTTCTCTTTTTTACTGTTACATTTAATCCTCCAGAATTCTTCTCCTGCTGTTGACTTCAGGACTGTGAACCAAGCACATTACACTAGTTTAATAAATGATGAAACCATAGCAGTTTGGAGACAAAAACTCTCAGAACACAGCAATGCAAATACAATCAAGTATGTGACTGCTTCTTTTCATTTTATTTTTTCCAAAGTGTACTGTAGTCTTCTAGCTTAGTGATTTTCCCTACTTCCATATTGAGGTTATGAATATGAATGGTGTTTCATATATTAAGGAATCATATCCTCAACCTGTCTTGCTCAGATCTTAAAAATCCTAATGAGGCCCTGAGTTGGCCTCTCTGCTAAGAAAGCTCAGTGTTTTTGTTTGACCCCAAGAGTTTTGTCATGTGATACTGCATCCCAAATCTAAGACAGCTTTTATCTTGCCTAATATGAATAATTTCTAGCATTTTCACATTCAAAATGATTAGTTGAGATGGTAATTCGCTGTCAAGTAGAGAAAAATAATATAGTAAAAAGGGTTGAAGGCTTTTATCAAGTTTATTTTATTCTTAAAGGAGAGGTTTTCTTTTTTTTAAGCACATTTTTATAGGCTTTCTTCAACATTTCTGTTTTTCTGTAGAGTCTCATTCTTGGGAATGAATAACTCACTGTGCACTAAGTGGTAGTCATTCCCAGAATTGTATATAACACACCTGGCTTTATGTGTCGATCTCAGTGGAGCCTGCAGTTTGGGGTACACTAGGGTGGTCACGAATGCCCTAGAGCAGCTCATGGCTGTCCTCAGAATTCCTCTGACTTTAGGTGTCTGTGCCGAGGAGTTCAGGCCAGAAGGTGTCAGGGGAAAGGGGACTAGACTCCCTGTTGGGGGGGTGGGGAGAGTGTACCCTCACTTTGCTGGTACCATGACACTTTGCTGATTTCTCAGTTTTATTATTTATAAATGAAAGGATGGAAGAAGTGATCTCCAAAGATCTTTCCTGACCCAGATTCTGTGATTAACAGAGGTTACTGCAGCACCTTCCTCAACCATGTATTTCATTCCGTCCCTTTTCCTTATACTGAATAAAACGCGTGACATGCAATTTCACTCTGCGTCCTCGAAAACTAGCTATTTTCTCAGAATCTGGGAAAATAGTTCATAGGAATAAACACTCATTTCTCTTATTTTCATTTTTTTTTTTACTCAAATGGGCAACAAAATAGAAGGAAATGATTTTCAGTTATTAATTTGCAAAGGTAATTTCTTTGGGAGATAATAGCTCAGCTTTTATGGTTTTAGTTTGTGTTCATGTTTGGAGGTGAGGGTGGGGAGTGTTTTGGATGGTTGATGGTAGAAGAATGTTCAAGATCCTTAGCAGTTGTGTTTTTCTTTCAGTAGATTTTATACTCTTTTTATTTTAACATGACTTATAGAAAACAAGTTCTTGTCCATTTTGAGATGTGACAAAATGTTTTTTAAAGCAAATGTACATTTTTCTGGTTAAGAAAGAGCTGCTATTAATGAAATCCTAGAATAGATGGCTAATCTATTGCCGATGCTTAAATAACCATTTATTTGTAATTATTAAAGGCTTCCTCCCTTTTTCTCTCTGAACAGTGGTGTTGTACAGATATTATCTTCCGCAGCCTGTTGGAATGGAAGTTTTCTTGAAAAAAAGTAAGTGACTTAGAGTCTTAAAAAATACTTGTATGTGATGAAAATACTTAACTCAGCAAAGGCCGTGAAAAACTTGTTCTTTTTGGTGGAGGTTGGCCTTGAGTCAGTGGATAAACTGATGATTTGTGCAGAAATCAGAATATCTAGTAATGATGAATGAGAGGACATCAGAAAGGGCAATGATCACCAGAGAGACAGAGGCTATATCTCAGAAAGAGTCGGTGTAATCCAAAGTAAGATTTTCCAGGGTATTCTAAAATATTATTACCCCCACCATGCTTATAGTATTTATCCTTAAATTTTTAATTCTTTAAATAATCTCCTTGGTTTCTTTGGTTTGCTTCTTCATAGGTTTTACTTTTCTCAAAAAGGGTGAGCTTAGAGGGAAGGTCCACAGAGACTTTAGGGCTTCTTTGACTTAGGTCCAGCCCAGCTTACCAGGAAATTACTTTTGGGTTGAACTCCCAGGTAGTAAGTAGAGTGTTTTTTGGCTTGGCCTTATCCCTTCTGCAAATATCCCTCTCGGGAACCTGATGTAGCAGAAGGGTCTTGTCATGGGTTTCGATCTTTGGTGCTTCTAAGTCCTGACCATCTCTTAGTTCTTTTCTGCCAGTGATTAGGCTAATGAAATCTTAAGAAGACTTACACTTCAGTTCTGTATGTGAATCTCACTCCTCCATCCCCACACAATTTTGAATTATGTCTATCTCTAACTGGGTTACAAGAGGTCACTTCAGAAACTCCCTTCAGCTACAGTTAGAGATCGCTAAGTCACTTATTTTTATCACTAGGGCAGCTGGAATGAGCCCGTCCAATTCATTTCAGAGTCAATACTTAGTTTTTCCTCTGCGTAAAGTTTTCTGGATTGTGCTGATGTTGGTCTTTTTAGAACAGCGGTTTTCAGCCAGGCTAGTTTTGCTTCACAGGGGACATTGGCAACGTCTAGTGACATTTTTTTGGTTGTTACAGTGAGGGAGGATGTACTATTGGCAAAGGCCAGGGATGCTGCTAAGCATCTCACAATCCCACCCACTCAACAAAGAATTATTCAGCCTCAAAAGTCAATAGTACCGAGGCTGAGCAACCTTGTTCTAGGAGGACAGCTTTTATGAAAATTGGGAATGGCTCTTGGCCAGGTTTGTTAGGTTATCCATCCTTAGTATCGTGGACTCTATCGAGCTGTGGGTAAAACTTTTTTTTTGAACTGACAGCTATGCTATTTCAAGAGTCCTGCTCCTCCAGCTTATGTAGAATGCATCATAGGAAACTAATTAAAATGAAGACTAGCATAAATATGTGTAAAAAATTTTTTCTTTTTGTATTTTCTTTTTCTTAACAGCATAGCAAAATTACATCTACGCATATGGAAGGTTGCATATGGGATACCAGAATTAAATTTTATGTTTTGAGCAGATTTATTTTTAGAACAACAAGGAAGACCCAACAAAGCCCAAGCATCTCCTCTTGATTTGACCATTTAGGTTCCAGTACATATAATTATGATTTCTAAAAAAGTTAGAAACTCTACTTACATTTTTACAAATTATAACATAGCTGTCAGAGGGTGTTAAGACTTTCTTAATGTGCTCATTACTCATAAACAGAAACCTGTTTTGTAATAGATGGTTCTTTTGTAGTTAATAGATATAGTTAGTGATATGCTCTAGTGGAAATTTAAAAGAGACATTCTCTGAGTCTCTAAAAGGCCTAAGACTATTTAAGGTTGGAAAAATGATTAGTTGCTAGGAAGTTAAAAACAGTAGCAGTGAAATTAGTCCTTGGGTGAATTTAATTGTATCCCTTGTGATAACTAAGAAAGACATTAACTTTGCATTTGTTGTAGATCTGATTAAAAAAAGAAATACTTTGTTAAGAAAGCTTTAAACAAAGAGGTTCCACTTGCCAGTTGTTGATGAGTGGGCCAGCTCGCACAGGGAATTAATTAATTAAGAGTAAATCAGGGAAATAACACTGCTTATAAACTTCAAAATGGCCTCAAATTAAAATGATCCTTGAATTTTGAGTCAAAGAAAAAAAAGACTTGAAATTTTTAAGAATATCTTGAAAAAGGGATTCTAGAGACATTTATTTCATCAGAATTCCCCAAAGTGTAGTATTTTTTTAATTTTATATATCTTTTTGCATATTGTCCACCAGGTCAAATTTAAATCTGATCGGTATAGACAAGCTGTTTTGTTTACCTGTTTATAATTCCTGTCAGGGTGTTTGCTTTATTTTTCTTTTATTATGCACCTTTTTGTTTTTGTTCATTTAGAATTGATGAACATTTTAAAACCAGTCCCAGAATCCCTGGGATTGACCTGAACTCAACTAGAGTGTTATTTGAGAAGTTAATGAACTCTCAGCATTCCATGATTCTGGAACAGGTATGTTCTTCACACTGACAAAGCGTATGTTTAAAAAGGCATCTTTTCATTGCTATAATTCAACTTTCAAGAGAAAAAAGATGAAAAGGCAAGTCTTGTATAAATCTTAACTTTGTAAAATATTCATTTTGGGAATTTGACCTACCTTTAGCGTTCTTTTTGATCTAAACCGTTCTAAAGAAATGCCCCTCCAGAGTGTGAGGTCTGCATGGCCAGGGGTCTTTGGCTTTTCTTTTCACTGATGTATCTGGAGGGCGTAGGCCAGCGCCTGGCTCATAGGAGGTCCTCAGTGTATCCCAAGTGAATGAGAGTTGAGAATCTGTCAAATAGTGTATAAATTAGAGATAAGGTAACTAGATCTCATATATGTTTGAATTGCTCAATACTCTTTTCTCTTATACAGATCTTAAACAGCTTTGAAAGTTGTCTGATTCCTCAGTTGTCAAGTTCACCACCAGATGTTGAAGCTATGAGAATCTATTTAATACTGCCTGAGTTTCCCCTGCTCCAGGATTCCAAGTATTATGTAACATTGACTATTCCCTTGGCTATGGCCATTCTGCGACTGGATACAAACCCTAGCAAAGTATTAGGTGAATTTGCTAAATTTAATACCAGTGTTTTTCTGCTTTTTATTTTATTGGTGTGACCGCTGGCTCTCAGTGTCTTGAGAACCAAGAATCTATTTTTTGCCATTTAATATCCTTAACATTTAAATATTTCTTTCTTTGCTGTCAATCTCTAACTAGCCATATTTGTAATTTGTACAAATTGAGCCATTATTTCAGTTATTTGAAATGATTCACGCCAGACTAATCTTGATTTTTAAATATTCACAAAGTTATATTATCCAACTTTAAACTATTTTTTTTCTCCTACACTTGTTAGTAAATAATGCCTGAAAAATTAATGTCCATCGGTTAGTTTTACTTCTATACCTAATTTAGGGGGTGGGAGTGAAATGAACAGTTTTGGTGGTACACAGGTCTCCAAAAAAGGAGAGGAAGACAATTACCTAGTGGAGACTTACCAGATGTTTGTTTTGTTTTTCTTTTTTAGGACAGTTGAGTCCACACTGATTTTTGCAGGCTACGGACACTTTGCTGAGATAAGAACCTTCCGTTCCTCAGTGAATTGGACAGTGTCTCTTATGGGAGTAGCGCCTGAGATGTTTTTATTAATCAAGTGCAGGAAGTCTGTCACCTGGCTTTTTCCTTTTTTCTTTTTCTCCTGGTAATTTTTTTTTAGGTGTTCACTGCAGCTCAGTAACTTCTGCATTCCCTGTGGACTAGGATGTTACTTGAGTGTGGTCTCCCCCTGACTAGAGAGACCTGTGTTCCTGAGGATGGAATACTGGCTTATATTGCTTCCACCTTTGCAGAAGATATAAAAACAGAAATAATAATGAAAGCCCTGGAAATATATTAGCCCTTAATTATTCATTTAAGATCAAAAACCCTTTGGGGCATATTTTCTCAGATGTTCTAATAGGTGGAGAGATGGCAATCTGTGAAGGAATATAGTACCTGGCTTTTACATTTTATTTTTATTTTTTTATTTTAATTTATTCAGGTAGGATGGCACAAAGAGATCAGAATTGTTTGGTTTTACACTTAATTTGTTTTCGACTTCTAATTATGGAAATTTAAACTTAAAAGAATACCTCAAAGTAGAGAAAACACTATACAGTTATCCATCACACAAATTCACGGTTATCAGTAGTTTGCCCTTTTTATTTTATCTCTTCCCCCACCACTACCTTTTTTTTTTTCTGTAATACTTTTTAAAAATCTCAAACATCATATTACTTAATCTTTTAAATATTTCAGTAAGGCTGAATTTATTTCTGACAAAGTAGAAGTCAGTGCTATAGTTTTCTTGTCAGGTTATGAGAAAGCATTGTTTAATGAGAAGCAGAAATAGTAGTTTTTCAACTAATTAGGCCTCTTGAAAGGAAGGAATGGTTGTCATATTGGAGCTGTTCTGGGGCGTGTGGTTGTTTACATCCCTGGTACAGGATTTAGGTGTGGTGGCTGAGAAGAGGGTTGGAAGGAGTAGGATATATGAATGCTCCTGCCCCAAATATGTGCCTTAGCATCTTGTCCACATGTACTCCCCAGAATTGAACTTTCAGGTTAGTCTTCCGAATGAGTCTTTAAGGAAAAAACCAGATCACGCTTTGCAAAAAAAGCTCCAGGGATTCTTGTACAGCTGCTGCTCTCTTCAGAAATGCTTTAATGGATTCTTTTAAAAATCAATTTTGGGGAACTATATTTTAGACTAATGTTTATTTTCTAGCTGGAGTGGTTTTTAGCTAATAGGCAGAAGACAAATACTTGATCAAGATTATGTGTTGAAATATGTCTTTTCTTTCTTTCTAAAGATAACTGGTGGTCTCAGGTATGCCCGAAATATTTTATGAAGCTGGTAAACCTCTATAAAGGTGCAGTAGTTTATCTACTGAGAGGAAGGAAGACATTCTTAATTCCTGTACTGTTTAACAATTATATTACAGCAGCTCTTAAGCTCTTGGAAAAGTTATATAAGGTGAGCATAGAACGGAGCCAGTGGGAAGAGGGGTGAATAGATGGGAGGGTCAGATGTCCTACTGAGCTGTTCTATGGGAAGTCGTATTTCTGTCGTCTGGGTCTTAGTTGTCCTTGTTCTTCATCAGGTAAATCTTAAAGTGAAACATGTGGAATATGATACCTTTTACATTCCTGAGATTTCCAGTCTCGTGGACATTCAGGAAGACTACCTCATGTGGTTCTTGCATCAAGCAGGCATGGTAAGAATTTATGTAAAGCATATCTTACAGCTTTGTCTTTTTTCATAGTAAAGTAAAGATGAGGAACGCACGGCTGAACCTTGTAATTTGACTGGTGTTAGTGTCATACCTATGTTTTATTCACTGGCTTTTGCATTCTTGAAACTTTGAAGTACTTTAAGTAATCAAAAATGGTCATAAGGAGTCATAAATGTATAGTTACCCAGAATGGTATAAATTTTAATTAATTGTCAACATTAAAAAAATCAAGGTATCTGAAGCAGTCAAACTCATAGAAACAAAGTAGAATGGTGGGTGCCAGGGTTTGGGGGCGGGGAAATAGGGAGTTGTTTAATGGATATAGAGTTTCAGTTTTGCAAGATGAAAAAATTCTGGAGATCTGTTGTACAGTAATGTAAATATAGTTAACACTACTGAACTGTATACTTAAAGATGATAAACTTTGTGTTATGTGTTTTTTTTTTAATCACAATTGAAAAAAGTCAAGACACATGAAGTGAATTTTTAGCTTTTCTTGAAACTTGGAAGATCTAGCAACATGACCTGTCTTTCTAGTTGGCTGGAGTTCAATAGTGGCTCTTTAGATTAGGCTAATGTATGCCACAATCCCCACTGCAGCTTGCTTTTGGCATTACTAATTATCATCTTCTAATGGTATCCTACTTCAGTCATCTTATGTCAGCTGCCTGAACCATGTAGGCCACCTCTGATTTAGGATTATGTTTGTGAAAATGTCATATCCCTGACCTAGTTCTCACTGTATATTAGACATGCCATCCAGGTAACTGGGTATGGATACCTGCCTGTTTCCCTTGACTTGGCAAGAACTGCTCCATTTGATTGCACTGGCTTGGGATATATGCAGGGCTTTTTAGGATTCCTCATCTGTGGAGTATGTGTAAATTTGAGTTATGTCAGAAAACAGAATGATAATTTGGTTATAATAGCTAGTGAAGCCATGCACAGCGGATACATTCGAGGCGAGTTCTTGCCAGTTAACAGATTTATCACCAACATTTAGGCAGTATTTTCCCTGTAGGGTTTTTGGAGGTGAGTAGTGCTCTCCAAAAGCAAGGCATTTAAATAGGTTTGTTTAACTAAGCAAGATTATTTACTTTGTCAAATAATAGATGAGCAATGCTAGATACAACATTGTATTCTTAATAAGATTTTATAATTACCTTGAAAGAACAAAATACTGTCCAATAAGAATGGATTAGAGTCTTATAAATAGGTTTACATGGGAAATTTAACATGCCCTGTTTTCACCCACTAATTTAGAAATTGTAAAAAGATTAACTTTTCTGTTTATCAATCTGTATCAAGTAATTATTCATTGAATAATAAAATGTTAAGAGCTGAAATAAGCCTTATGAATTATTTAGGCCAACTACTTTTTGAATAAGGGAATGGATACTCAGAGAGGTTAAACAATTTTTTTACTAATTTACTTAGCCATAAAAGCCAATTCTTCTGACTTCTAATCTGCCCTTTCTCCAACTTAATGTTGATTAAGATAATTCTAAAGAACCTTAATTCTTTTTGACACTGAAAAAGAAGTTGCTGGTGTTAAAATATAGATTATCATGACTGCAGTAATCTGTGAGTAGAGGTTCTTAAATGAGCAACTTTTACAATTTTTTTATAGTTCCTTTCTCTTAACATTTGCTAAGCAAGGTACAGGTCTTGAATACCAGATGCTCATCTCCTCTTCAGGAATTAAGGGAGTTATTATAGAAAAATTTGTGAAAAATTAAGTGAAATTACTATGTAAACTTCTGTGATTTCTATGGAAATTTTTTATTGTATAAAATACAGTACTATCAGAAATTGAAGTTTAAATTTCTCAATATCTTGGATTTTAACCTAAATTGCTAAAACCATGTTGTATATAAATTCGTGTTTTTTTTAACCACTCTTTTAAGGTATAATCAACATGTGACATTATATTATTTTCAGCTGTATGACAGAATGATTCAATATTTGTATACACTGGGAAGTGATCTTCATAATTCTAGTTATTGTCCGTCATCATACATAATTACAAATCTTTTTTCTTTCCTTGTGATGAGAACTTTTAAGATGTACTCGCTTAGCAACTTTAAAGTATGCAATTAGTATTCTTAACTGTATTCGCCATGCTATATACTAGCTGCTCAGAACTTATAACTGAAAGTTTTTACCCTTTAACTTCTATCTCGCCATCTCCCCAACCCTAGCCCCTAGAAACTACCATTCTTCATTCTTCTGTTTCTGTGCAATTGGCGCTTTTTTTTTTTGATTCCACATATAAGTAATACCATACAGTATTTCAGTATTTGTCTTTCTCTGGCTTATTTCACTTAGCATAATGCCCTTCAGGTTCACTCATGTTAATTCAAATGGCAGGGTTTCCGTGTGTGTGTGTGTGTGTGTGTGTGTGTGTGTGTGTAACACAAATGGATTTTTTGTATTAAATTTTTTTAGCTTGATAGTAACTGAGGCGCAGTATATTACATAGTGCAGAGTACGTGCTTTAGTCAAAAAGAGCTGAGTTCAAGTCTCACCTCTGGTCTACTTACTTACCTGTGTGACCTAGGCAAGTTACTTAATTTCTATAGGCCTAGTGTTCTCATTTGTAAATGAGAATTATAATAGTATTGTGAAAATTAAATGGGAGAAAGCATGGAAATCCTTACTTGGCATATAAGGCCTCAATAACTATTTGTCAGTAAGCAGTTCTTGGGCCCGTAATATATGTCGTGTGCCTACTAGCCACTGGGGATGGAGACAGGTTCAGGACATGGTGGCCGCCTCAGTAGAGTGTTCAGTGCAGAGGGGTCAGTGAAAATAGAATTACAAAGTAATATAATAAATGCATGCAAAGGACTGTGGAGTACAAAAGGAATGTTCTAAAGTGGCCAAGTTTTGCTCATTTTAAAGAAGAGTTGGTAGTGGCTTGTATATTTCAATTCATAAACTGCCATCATCTACTTGAAAATGAAATAACACACAGAATTAGTGACTTTATGGGCTCCCATAGAAGGCAGGATAAATGAAAAAGTCAGCAATACAATGTAAATGCTTCAAAAATAAAAACTAGAGTCAACTTGATATCTTGCCATATGTATCACATGGGTGCAGTGTTTTGGCTCCAGGTACCATATGGTGCATGGGTGAGAGGAGGCAGCTATTTTGCCTCATCATTCAGTGATGGCAAGGAGCTAGATTTGCCCATGGTGAGCATAGCAACACATGGTGGCAGGCAGGCCTTATAGCAGAGGCTTGTGTGTTTCTTTCTTGGCATGACAGGTGTTTGTGAAATGCCTCTTTTCCTCAATCACAGCCACATTTAGGAAATGTTGACTTGAAATTGGAAAAAAGGAAAAGATGTTCCAAATTCTCCAGTTCTGTACCACGTACTTATTCAGTGCTTCTATTTCATATACTTTAAAAAAGGAACTAAAGTCAAACAGTGTAACCCCATTTCAAGAAGGAACACTTGAAATGTTACCCACCAGTACTTTGCTAGCTTTAGGTTTGTGAGACTCATTTTTAGGGGATGGACAGCCCAGGACAAGCATCCTCTCAGGAAGGGATCAATATCTTACCAGTTCATATGCAGCCTTCTAGGTTGGGAAAGCAATTGTGAAGGAAAATCATAACATGGCTGTTTCAGTATTTATTTCGTGTAATAAGGAAATGTCAGTATTAATACCATTTTAAATATTCAGCATTCACAAAATAAAAATAGGCGAAATTAAATTATTATATTTCAAATACGAAAACTCACACTTATAAAAAATTTATATATGTATAATTCATATAGATCTGCTGCTGCTTTTGATTGAATAGCCTTCTTCACCTTCCTTAGAGCTGGCACTATGGTCCTTCCCTGGGGAGTGGGTCTTCTGGACCACCATCTCTGTGACCTTGGCTCTGGTTCCTTTCTGAGGTAGTTTTGGCTTTCTTTCCAGCCAACCCACTCAACCAAGGGCATGGTAACCCTGCCCTCAATTTAACTCCTCTCCTCCCAAAGAGAGGTCAGTCTACTTCCAAACTGGGCTCTTTCAACAGGATTTGGAGGGAGGGCTTCAGGTGAGGAGAGCTGGGAGGGAGTAGGAGCTGGAGAAGGTGAGTGTTAAAGGGGAGCAGGGAAGACTTGTGTGGCAAGGGATTCAGGGAGAAGGTGTCAGAGAGAGTCAAAGAACTGCAGTGGGACTGGGGAGAGCCAGGAAATACAGACAAAGCTGTTAATGCTTAGAACAAAATAATCTCTTCTGAGAGGAAGATTTGAAAATTCTAAATATTGGCACCAGTTTAAAGTCTACTTCCCTGGGATGCTCATGCCTTTTATAGGTACTTAGACTAGAAGACAACTTTGTACAGTGCTGTTTTATGGTGTGTGTGTTTTTTATTTTAGTGATTTCATTTCCTAAATTCAAAATAATTAGATATGTAGCATGAGAGAGAGTTAAATTAGCATGGATTATATATGCATGATTTCATACCTTGTCTCACTGGACAGGAATTGTCTCTTTGATTAGTGTTACTCAGTCTAGGAAAATGTTCCAAGACTTGTAAAAGAACCTGTTTCTAAAGGATAAACAGGGTGGATTTTAATTGCTTTTTAAATGATTTCATATGACTCTACACAATCATAAGAGGAGGTAGTATGCACTTCTTATTTATATACCATTTAAACAATTATCAAACTGAACTAAATTTATAAATTAAATACAAACAAAACTCTTAAATCAGTGAAATACAAATTAGCCTCTGTGATTTAATGTGATGAGCAATAATGTCTTACTGGAAACCAAACCTCCCTTGCACTGTGGATCCGTATTGGTTGCTGTCAGACCTTGGGGCTTGAGGTCCTCTGGCTTATGCTACCCACCCTGGGATGACTCAGCTCTCTTTCTTTCTAGCTGCTATTAACCTTCATTTACATAGAGGGTCAGGACTTTCTGGCCCTTTCCTGGGTGAAAATGCATCACTTATAAAGGAAGACTGCTTTTCTTATAAGTCTTGGACAATTAATTATGACGTGGCACCAATGCAATAATTAAAATAAATGCAAATTATGTGGTAACACACCATTATAAGCAGGTCATTCAGAATGTGTTTTTATTGATTTTCTTTAGGATATTTATTTAAAAACCATTAAACTAAAAAAAAAAATCATATAGCACTCTCAGATCTCTGAGACTAAATCCATGGTTTTCTGTTAGAGAAATATTACTACAGGTCAGCATGATCTTTATTGCTGACATTTTTGTTTCTATTGTTGATGAATAATGCTTGCGACATAACCTAAAACTTTCAGAAGAGATTTCTTTTTTCCCCCCTAATAAATGAAACTAATGTACCTCTTAGATGTGTTTGTGGTTGTTTTTATCTGATGTTATTCCTCTCCTCAAAAGTTTATTCAGATTTTATTCACATATTGATGGAGTGTCTTCTGTAGGCCAAACATTAGCCTAAGTGCTGAGTCAGGGACAGCTTTCTAAATAGTTGCTTTCTTTTAAGAGTAACAGCCTCAAGGGGCAGGTGTGTGTGCATGTGTATACTTGTGCGTGCGAGTGCACGCACGGAGGAAATGTATCATGCTGACAAATAAATGAAATTTGCATTATCTACTTGACTCAACAAAAGTAACCTCTGAAGCCAAGGTCTTAGAGTTCCTGTTTTAGAGTTAGATTTCTTCGGTAAAAGAGAATTCTATTAATGCTGTGAATTATGAAGTTAGTTAAATGGTCTATAAGGGTCCTTTAAAAATTTTTGAAGATTGTTTTTAGTTTCTTTCTCATTCTATGTCCATCAAAATATCTGGTCTATTTCATCAAAAATCCAGTCAGCTATTCAAATGGGGTTAGTTTCATGGCCAAATAGTCAGATAGGTTATATGTTTTGTTATTTGTATTTCATATTTGTAAAGGGTAAAAAATTCAGGTTTTGCAATCCAAATAAGACTTTTTATTTTTTCTACACAGAAGGCTAGACCATCTATAATACAGGTAAATGATCCTTTTTAAATTTATTTATATATTTTTCCAGCAGTATTTTCTGTGAAATACTACAATATTGCCAATCATGTTTTATTTAGGATTCTGTAACACTTTGTTCCTACCCTTTCATCTTTGATGCCCAAGCCAAGACCAAAATGTTGCAGACGGATGCTGAACTACAGATGCAGGTATCACAATTTAAAAATTACTTCCTCTTCTTATCGTTTCTTTCAACCTACACATTCAGTTGTAATTTTTACTCGTAAGAGAAAGTATATTTGGATGAATTTCATTCTAACTGTTAGAACAATTATAACTTTTTTCAGTAATTTTATGTCAAATATAATATACGTAAATGCCCATTTACATAGATTGGGGTTTGGCAAGAGTTTTCATAAAAGGCCACATAGTAAATATTTTAATCTTTGTGGGCCATACAGTCCACCTCAACTATTCAACTTTGTCGTAGCACAAAAAAGCAGTGATAGACAATATGTGAATGAATGAGCATGGCAATATTTCAATAAAACTTTATGTACACTGAAATTTGAATTTTGATATTTTCACATGTGAAATTCTCTTTCAATTATTTTTCAAACATTAAAAAATGTAGAAACCATTGCAAGCTCAAGAGCTGTACAGAAACAGGCAACAGGGTAGATCTGGTCCAGTTGTCTGCTGTCCTCTGATAGAGATAGATAATTAAATGGATTTTGGTAATTCCTTATTGAATAAAAACTTGTTAAAAGATTTATTTTAAATACACATTTTTATTATAAAATAAAATAGATTTTGACAAGCCTGCAAAGACATTTGCAGATTACCAGTCCAAATCTACCAATCCTACTGTTGGTAGATATATAACTTCATTCATCTCTTTGTATATCTATACATATATATATCTGTTTTCACAGTGATATATTTATGATATTGACAATTTAAAGGTTTTCCAGAGAAAACTGACATTTTTCAAAGAATGAAAACCATTTAACAAGTGATTATTAGGTTTCTTTTCCTGTCATTTTTAAAGTCATGGTTTTCACCCATTCCTTATCATGTTTCTTCTATTATGATATTTCAGTCTTAATCAGCTTAAATCATTTGCTTGAAACTGGTTATGGATCACATGGTTCATGAACTTTCAATTAATCTCTTTGGATTCAGATTAGAAAGATTTTTATGTTTTGTAAACATGAGTTACTTAGAAAATCTAACTGGAAAAGTTAAGAGGAAAATAAAAAAGAACAAATAGAGATGCAGTCAGACTGCTCTTCACCCACGCCAAGTGGAAGGGCACAGCTGGCTGCTGTCCCCACACGCAGGTGCACTCTGACTAACTGTGTTCTTGATGTCCATTCCAGGTGGCGGTCAACGGAGCCAATCTGCAGAATGTCTTCATGCTTCTCACCTTGGAGCCTCTGCTGGCCAGAAGCCCCTTCCTGGTCCTTCACGTTCGCAGGAACAACCTTGTTGGTGATGCTCTAAGAGAGCTGAGCATTCATTCTGATATCGATCTGAAAAAGCCTCTCAAAGTGAGCTTTTCAGTAGATTCTTCTAAATACCTTCCTAGGTTTTCTTTAAACTGTGTTGACGAAGAAGCAAAGATCATACCATTAAAATTGTGGAGTACATCCATTCATTATTTCTTTCATTCATTTTACAAGAATTTAATCACCTCCTTCTGTCAAATCACCAAACAGAACATCTCAGTGTAACATCAGATAAAAATTCCAGTGGATTACTCAAGGGGTTACAGGGCTTTCTTTGTCTGCTGTCTTCAGTGTAGCTATTCCAGCTCTACCTCAAAGAAGTAAACAACAGCAAAACTAAAGCTTCAGCTAGTAAAACTGTCAAGCGAGCATCTAGGAAGTCTTTGGATGGCAAAGATTTCAGACAAGAAGGTAAAAAAGGAGAACAGAAAGGTAGTGAAATCATCTTGAAAGCTGCTGGCCTATTGTGACAGGCACTCTTAGTACCTTGAAATTATTAAGACGTTATGTTTCCTCATAGACTGCATGTTTGTGTTACTACTTATTGTATTCCTGGAGCTTAGCATAGTGCTTGATATACAGTAGGTGTTAATAATAGTGAATTATTTGCAGTTGTTTTAAGTCATTTATCTTTCCTTTCAGAAGACTTCCGTATCTCTGTTTTCAATCCTGTTGTAAACTCATTTCCAAAACATAATTGGCAAGAAACTGATGGTCTCCATGATATTGTCAACCTTTCCAAAATGTCCAATAAGTACCATCTGTCCCATAAATCTGCCTAGAAATTCTCCCAGAAGTTCTGGGTTATATTTTTGATATTGCAAACAGAGGGGCCTCTCTTTGCCCCATTTTCAATCAGTAATGCAAATGAGACAGTTCTTGCCTTGTAGCAGGTCCGAGTTAAGTCTTCTGCTGGCATCCATATAATGGAAATCCTAGTGTCCCCACCTTTACTCTCTTTTTGCTCTAGGCAACCTTGAACTCGGTTACAAGGATAAGCTTTCTCAAATGCTGTTTTTACCTCTGTGCCTGAGCTCTTACCTATAAAATGGGGATGATAATAATAATCCCTATGCATGAGGCTGCTCTGAGAATTAGATTGATAGAGTTTAAGTGCTGGCCTGTAGCAAACTCTCAGTAAACTCATGTTAGTTTGCTGTAGTTGTTACTGTGATGACCATCATGGATCCAGCATTCCCCATTATGGGTCTGTTTATAGGCCTGCTTGTAGCCCCTCACAGAGTTCAGGTCTTGTACCTACTTAGAATGTCCTCCTCCTTTCCATATTCATCAATTTCTTCAAGAGCCCCTTTCTTTACCCAGGTTAATCATTGCCTTTCTCTATGTGCCAGAAGAGTTACTTCTCTATGTATTTGACTCTTTGAAAATAACATGTGTTCTCTAATGGATTCTTTTGTGTTCACCTTACTGCCCTGAATAGACGAAAAAATTTCAGTGGACATATGGCAAACTTCTCACTTTCTTTATATCCCTTGAAGTATCTAGTAAAAATTTTGTGTTTCTAAGTGCCTTGTTAATAATTAACAGATACACCTTACAGTTTTCACTGCATCAGTCTATCCTCTGTTATATCTCCCTTCCTTTGTCCTTGCTTTGGAAAGAATTCACTGAAAAAAGATAAAATACCAAAGATTTCTTTGAAGTATTAAATCTGCTTTCATTATTTCAAGGTAATCTTTGATGGTGAAGAAGCAGTGGATGCTGGTGGTGTCACAAAGGAGTTCTTTCTTTTACTGTTAAAAGAACTTTTGAATCCCATCTATGGAATGTTTACCTACTATCAGGATTCAAATCTCTTGTGGTTTTCAGATACGGTGAGTTAGTAATGTGCAAGTTAGATGGATAGAATTAAACTTTTTTTGTTCTGAGGCCAATTCCCAGACTTCTGACTTTGAAAAAGAAAGCATAAGAAAGGAAATAATTTAAAATGTCCAAATAATGTATCTAGTCTTCGTTTTTCACCTGTTGCTCGTTTTTCATAGTGCATTTTGTCTCTTTTCAGCCCCATTTTCATTTCTAGTAGGTAAAATCCAAATTTTATTAGCCTTTAAGGGTGAAAAGAGCACAGTATGATAAAGAAATTGGTTTTATGACATGTGGAAAGTAGTAGTCAAATGTCTTATTTTAATAACAATGATAGTATGTGTATGATTACTTATACAAATAAACACACTTTATTTTTGAAAATTCAATAGGAGAGCTAAGTTTTAAAGAGGCATTCTAATTTCAACGAGACTATAATTTACTACTTTTTCTACCAGAGTTTTCTCCCTACATCTGCACTGTCCAAAAAGATAGCCATTAGTCACATGTGGCCATTGAAATTTAAATTTTAATTAGAATTAATACTGAAGATTCATTTTCTTAGTTGTAGGCTACATTTCAAGTGGCTGCCACATGGGGGAGCACAGAATAGAATATTCCCATCACTGAAGAATGTACTATCGGACAGCATTGCCCACATGATGACAGTCATGCACCACATAATGATGCTTCTGTCAGCAGTGGACTGCATATACAATGGTGGCCCCATAAGATTGGCCTTATGAGATTATAATAGTGCTGAAAATTTCCTATCATCTAGTGACACTGTAGCTGTTGTAATATTGTAGCCCAACACATACTCACGTTGGTGAGTGATGCTGGTGCGAACACACCTACTGCACTGCTGATCATATAAAAGTATAGCAATATAATTATGTACACTGCATAATACTTGATGATGACAATAAACAACCATGTTACTGGTTTATGTATTTACTGTACTTTTTAGCGTTATTTTAGAGTATTGTTTCTACTTTAAAAAAATGTTTGCTGTAAAACAGTATGCCGTCTTACTATAGTAGTGGCCTCACACATCTCGTGTTTACCGTGTCTATTGCATTTTTCTCTTAATGCTTAATTTAAACTCATGTCGTTTTGTATAGTAACATGCTCTACAGATTTGTAGCCTAGGATCACTAGGCTATATCATACAGCCTAGGTGTGTAGGAGGCTATCCCATCTAGGTTTCTGTAAGTGCACTCCATGATGATCTCACAAGGACAGAATCACCTGAAGCATTTCTCAGAAGGCATCCCTGTCATTAAGTGGTGAATGACTGTATAAACTGTTTCTGTATCACTAGATGAGCTATAAATGCTTAACTTTGTCTATATTATATCTTTTGGGGACAATCAGATTTTTGTCAGGGATGTGCTTCTCTGAGAACGTAACTAAATATTAATAAGATCTTTATTTTTTTGTGCTTAAAATATTTTAGAGTAAAAGGCAGATTGTTTCGAGGGCCACAAACACTGCATTTCTTTTTAACATATTTGCATACATTCTGAAAAGTGTTTTGTAGAGCACAACTGGTTTCACTTGATTGGCATAACCTGTGGACTAGCTATCTACAACTCCACTGTAGTCGATCTCCACTTTCCGTTGGCTCTCTATAAGAAGTTACTGAATGTAAAGCCTGGCTTGGACGACTTAAAGGAGCTGTCACCCACTGAAGGAAGGTACAAAGCTAAAAGATAGATTGGTATGGGGAACTGCTCTGGCTGCCCCTGGCACAGGGATTAAAGGTTGCAAACACCACATGTGTACATTCGAGTTTATTGAACCATATGGTTAGACTCTATCATGTATGCTGTTTTAAGGCGTAGCTCCAGAGCTACTCGCTTAGAGTCCGTCACTCTAAGGGCAGAAGGAAAAAAAAGAAAAGGGAAGTCATAGCTGCCCAGGAATACAAATTAATCTCTGTTTTCCTTATTCTGAACAAAAAATAAGGACTTCAAGATCTGTCATGGTCCAGAAATGCAGGGCGAGAAAATATTGAAAAGGGGGCCTGTATTTTTAAAAAGTACATTTTTTCCCCTCTTTCTGTGCTTCTCTTTTCTGTGCGTCTCCTTTACTCTCACATTGTTATCACACAACACTTCTGGTCACCACCAGAAGTGCGGGTTTTTCATCCACACCACCAAGCAATTCTTCATGACACCGGGTGGGTATCCTATAGTTTAACTCAATTCTGACGCTGTCTACCTGGAGATAGTGTCAGATCCCATAGTTTAAGGGCTTGACCCCACAAGACTGTTATCACCTCTCTTCAGATTCCAGTCACAAGTACTAGGTCCCCAGATTATCTACAACTTCTCTTCGATTTGGCTACAAATCAGAGGGTCCCACAATCCCCTCCTCAGATTTGATTAATTTGCTAGAGCAACTCAACAGAACTCAGGGAAACATGTTTACCAGTTTATTAAAAGATATGATAAAGTATACAGATGAAGAGCCAGATGAATAGGGCGAGGTCTGGAAGGGTCCTGAATGCAGGAGCTTCTGTCCCTGTGCATTTGGGGTGCATCACCTTCTCAGTGTGTGGATATGTTCACCAACCCAGAAGCTTTCTGAACTCCCTACTATTGGGGTTTTATGGAGGTTTCCTCACATAGGTGTGATCAATTATTACCTCCATTTCTAGCCCCTCTTTCCTCTCTAGAAAGTGGGGGGTGGGACTGAAAATTCCAAGCTCCTAATCACAGCTTGGTCTTATGACCAGCCCACATCCAGGATGCTCCTAGTGTTCTTACCACTTTGGAATATACAAGGATTTTAGGAGCTGTGTGCCAGGAACTAGGAGCAGAGAACAGTGTATCTATTTTTCTGTCATCTCCCAGAGCCTTAAAAATATTAGTTTGAGTTATATAGTTCAAATACAATTCACCCACTTAGAGTATATAATTCAGTGACATTTAGTTTATTTACAGAGTTGTGCAGCCATCACCACAATTTTGAAACATTTTTATCACCTGAAAAAGAAACCTGGTGGTCCTTAGTCGTTCCCCGCAATCTCCTTATCCCACAAGCCCTAGGCAACTGCGAATCTACTTTCTGTCTCTACAGGCTTTCCTATTCTGGTTATTTCGTATAAATGGAATTATACAATATATGGTCCTTTGTGTCTGGCTTCTTTCACACAGTATGTTTTCAAGGTTCATCCATGTTGTAACTCATATTAGTATTTTATTTCTTTTTATAGCCAAATATTCTTTTGTATGGATGGATATACTACATTATGTTTATCCATTCATTAGTTGATAGACATTTGGCTTGTTTCTACTTTTTGGCTATTATGGATAATGCTGTATGGACATTCTTGTGTAAGTTTTTGTGTATACATAAGTTTTCATTCCTGTTGGTTACAAACCTATGAGTGGAATTACTGGATCGTGTAGTAGCTCTATGTTTAGCCTTTTGAGGAACTGCCAGACAGTTTTTCAAAGTAGTGGAGCCATGTTTTTATGTCATTTTCTTTCTGGCTATTAAAAATCCTTTATTCCAATTTTCTCTGTATTGATTTTAGGTAGCATAAGATCAAGTATATAAAAAGACACCATATCCTTGGCTTTCTGTAAACAGTGTAATCCTTTTGGCTTTATCAGGAAAGAACTTTTCTTTTTTCTTTTTTTTTTTTTTTACAGAGTACAGCTTTTAGGATGGAGATAGAGAAGAGTAGTCTCTAAGGTACCCTCTGGAAATGAGATTGTCACACCACTAGTATAGGACACCATTACTAAGAACCCCCAAAAGATGGGAGGGATGAGGCCACAGAAAGAGGAAGAGAAAATTTAGAAGGAATGTAAAAAAATGGCAGAGGAGACCCAGGCAGGGTTAATTTTTTGGTTAACTGAAAGAGAAAGCTAGAGAGTAACAGAACTGTGCTCTATTTACTAGCCTGTCTGAGAACCATATATTTCAAGTAATGATTTTGGCCGTTTTACTGGTCATGAATTTAAATTTCACACCAAGAATTTTCTTTCTGGACAACTTTTGGTGAAAATGCCAGACTCAGAGCTTAGCAAAGAAGAGAGTACGCAGGAGGTCTAGCTACAACAATGTATTCTCTCGAGAGCTAAAATATGACTGTTATTGGAATAAACATACTCTTTTTAAACATGTTTCAATGTGCTTTAGTTTGACAGATAATAGTGTGTCTTTGCCATATAGAGAGCTTCTTGAACTAACAAGTAAGCCATTAAGATTCTTAAGCGGATGAGGAGATTCTGTAA
This sequence comes from Pteropus alecto, assembly GCF_000325575.1. NCBI lineage: Eukaryota > Metazoa > Chordata > Mammalia > Chiroptera > Pteropodidae > Pteropus > Pteropus alecto. The sequence goes on from NW_006434897.1 coordinate 974,136, forward strand.
CTTCTTTTTTAATGATGGAAAGATCATTCTTCTAGTGCATATGGATGAAGCCAGTCTGTAGGATCTCTGTGGTACCATCTCCTCATATATAATTCCAAGCAGTAACAAGGTTAAAAGAATACAAGCGAGTCAGATGTAAATCCATCTGAACGTCTTCATAAATCCAGTAATATTTGTCAGTAGGAAAAGAGACTAATTAATGAGTGTCTTACAGGTCTACTCTCAAAAATCTTTTCAAGATATAGCTAACATAATTTTCTGTCACTCTGGATTTATGTTCATCTTCTTTCATAGTTTTCCCTTGCAGACAATCTGGACATGTGTCTGAGATAGAAACACCATTGCCATATCTGATTTGCCTCTTTTCCTTTCTCCATTGTTCTGTGATTAGGAGTCTTCAAGAACTTTTAGATTACCCTGGGGAAGATATTGAGGAGACTTTCTGCCTCAACTTTACGGTATGGATCTCCACAGTTTACTCATGATTGCAGCTGTCTCTTTTCTTATGCCTATGTCAGAATTCACGTTATTTTTTCTCCAAATCAAAGAATAAATTCAGGGACTTCTCTGAACCAAATTATTTTAGTCATAGTGTCTTAATTCAGTAAGTGTGTTGAGTATATGAATGAATGATTAATCTATGCACTGAGAAAATTACTGAAGTATTAATTCTCTTTACTGCTGATACACATATTCCTTTTCTGGTATTCTTATGATTTTCTCTTTGACTGCATTTAGTGGCAGCTCCAAGTCTTCAAAGAGCTCTTTTAAGGTGCCAGTGTTTTTTGACTAGATTCTCTTTCTTCTCCCAAAAGTTTTATATGGTAATAAGTAGTTATTAAGCAACATTTGTTTTTAAAACTTCTCTGTTATTTGGGTTCTGAAAAGTTAAGTGGTAAACAAAATTGAAACATTTCTTTTTTCCCCCTTAACTATAGATTTGTCGAGAAAGCTATGGAGTGATTGAACAGAAGAAGCTGATACCTGGGGGAGACAAAGTGACTGTGTGCAAGGACAACAGGTTAGTCCTGACCGTGGACTGTTGCAGATGTTGCTACCTTATTTCTCTGTACTTTTAAGACCACAACTGAAGTTAAATTTTAGTCCTTTCTGCAGAGGAATTAAGGGAAATAGAGTAAGAATTTGCAGATTTTAATGAATTTTTAATAGTAGAGGAAGCATTGAACTTGAATTCAGAAGATAACTGTTTTAATTCTAGATCTCCATCTTACTGGCTTTGACCCTGAGCAAATCATATAAACTTTCTCATCTGTGAAATGGGGGTTGTAATAACTGCCCTACCTACCTCCTGGGATGGTTGTAAGATTAAAGTGAGATCATTTGTAGGAAAACATTTTAGAGTGAATGAGCTCCCAGCATCTAGCACATGGTTTCCGATATCCAGCAGAGTGCCTGGCACAAAAATACTCCAAAAGTATGTGTTGAATAAATGAATGTTAAAAAGATGCTTACTATTGCTGTTGTTTTACTGCTGAAGAATTTGCAATATAGATTTTAATTAAATTATTCTTCTGCCTCATGAAAAGTAATTTAAGTACATCTGATTTTTCAGGATGATTTACCATGTCTGTGTTATCTCTTTTAGAGGGAAAAAAAAATTAGTTTTGTTTACTTTTGTATTAAAAGTGAGGTGGCTGGCAATCTGCATATTAATTCAGCTTACAAACACTGAATGCTATGTGCCAGGCATGTTATTGGATATAGGAAATAAGTAACTTTTATCTTTAAGAATTCAAGATTAATTTGGAAAGGTCAATGTAAGTGAATGACTGCATTAGATTATAATACATGTGATAGAGTAATTGGCCAAGTGTCATGGAACCAGGGGGAGAAGCTACAACGTTTTCACTGGATATTGAAGAATGTACATGTGGAAAACACAACCAACAGGTAGCTGACTCCGTACTCCCACTACCTTCATTCTGGTTCTCGCCACACTTTACTTGAGCTACCTCAACAGCCTCCTCATGGGACCCCTACACGTGGTCTATTTCCATATGGCCACCGGTTATCTTTCCAAAATTGGTCAACCACATCTCAGTCCAGATCCCATTTAAGGTCTTGACAACCTGATGCTATTGCACCCACCCTCCATCCACACACTAGACTCTACCCTATCAACACATGATATTCACATGATAAAGGACAATGAGTACTTACAGGTAGCTCAGGTAAAGTGTGGCGAGAACCAGAATGAAGGTAGCGGGCGTATGGAGTCATCTACCTGTTTGTTGTGTATTCACCAGGAGCTTGTGTCTGATTATATATGGATGGCACTAGAGAGGCATGTAATGACAACAATTCTGAGGTTTCTGATTTGTACAACTGACTAACAGGGTGCAGATTCTGTAGAGCAGGGTGGAAGGGAAA